>NC_083592.1:27370460-27670460 GCF_027579695.1 Neoarius graeffei | reverse complement strand
AAGGTACAAAAAAGGAACAGCTGGAGGACCAAACTGCAACTCATTAGGTCAATTGGCAATAGGTCATTAACATGACTGGGTATAAAAAGAGCATCTTGGAGTGGCAGCGGCTCTCAGAAGTAAAGATGGGAAGAGGATCACCAATCCCCCTAATTCTGCACCCACAAATAGTGGAGCAATATCAGAAAGGAGTTCGACAGTGTAAAATTGCAAAGAGTTTGAATATATCGTCATCTACAGTGCATATCATCATCAAAAGATTCAGAGAATCTGGAAGAATCTCTGTGTGTAAGGGTCAAGGCCGGAAGACCATACTGGGTGCCCGTGATCTTCGGGCCCTTAGACGGCACTGCATCACATACAGGCATGCTTCTGTATTGGAAATCACAAAATGGGCTCAGGAATATTTCCAGAGAACATTATCTGTGAACACAATTCACCGTGCCATCCGCCGTTGCCAGCTAAAACTCTATAGTTCAAAGAAGAAGCCGCATCTAAACATGATCCAGAAGCGCAGACGTCTTCTCTGGGCCAAGGCTCATTTAAAATGGACTGTGGCAAAGTGGAAAACTGTTTTGTGGTCAGACGAATCAAAATTTGAAGTTCTTTATGGAAATCAGGGACGCCGTGTCATTCGGACTAAAGAGAAGGACGACCCAAATTGTCATCAGCGCTCAGTTCAGAAGCCTGCATCTCTGATGGTATGGGGGTCGCATTAGTGCGTGTGGCATGGGCAGCTTACACATCTGGAAAGACACCATCAATGCTGAAAGGTATATCCAGGTTCTAGAGCAACATATGCTCCCATCCAGACGACGTCTCTTTCAGGGAAGACCTTGCATTTTCCAACATGACAATGCCAAACCACATAGGGCATCAATTACAGCATCATGGCTGCGTAGAAGAAGGGTCCGGGTACTGAACTGGCCAGCCTGCAGTCCAGATCTTTCACCCATAGAAAACATTTGGCGCATCATAAAATGGAAGATACGACAAAAAAGACCTAAGACAGTTGAGCAACTAGAAACCTACATTAGACAAGAATGGGTTAACATTCCTATCCCTAAACTTGAGCAACTTGTCTCCTCAGTCCCCAGACGTTTACAGACTGTTGTAAAGAGGAAAGGGGATGTCTCACAGTGGTAAACATGGCCTTGTCCCAACTTTTTTGAGATGTGTTGTCATCTCATCTCATTATCTCTAGCCGCTTTATCCTGTCCTACAGGGTCGCAGGCAAGCTGGAGCCTATCCCAGCTGACTACGGGCGAAAGGCGGGGTACACCCTGGACAAGTCGCCAGGTCATCACAGGGCTGACACATAGACACAGACAACCATTCACACTCACATTCACACCTACGGTCAATTTAGAGTCACCAGTTAACCTAACCTGCATGTCTTTGGACTGTGGGGGAAACCGGAGCACCCGGAGGAAACCCACGCGGACACGGGGAGAACATGCAAACTCCACACAGAAAGGCCCTCGCCAGCCACGGGGCTCGAACCCGGACCTTCTTGCTGTGAGGTGACAGCGCTAACCACTACACCACCGTGCCGCCCAGATGTGGTGTTGTCATGAAATTTAAAAAAAAAAAAAAAAAAATCACCTAATTTTTCTCTTTAAATGATGCATTTTCTCAGTTTAAACATTTGGTATGTCATCTATGTTCTATTCTGAATAAAATATGGATTTTAGAAACTTCCACATCATTGCATTCCGTTTTTATTTACAATTTGTACTTTGTCCCAACTTTTTTGGAATCGGGGTTGTAATTGTGAATGCTGTCCTCCCCCAAATATGACTCATTTTTCTAGAGAAAACACAAATGTTTTTATAATTGAAACACGAGATAGAAATTTATAAATTTAGAAAAAAAAATGCAATTCAATCATTGTTTTTTTTCTGATGCACTGTTGCATATGATCAGTTAATACAGAATTAGTTTCCTCTTCATTTCTATATATATAATAACCCTAAATCAAAAAACCTCAGACTCAAAACACAATGATTTGAAGAAAAAGAGTTACACTTTATAACAAAGTATGTGGACACCTGACCATAACACCCATATGTGGTTGTTAAACATCCCGTTCCTGCTTTACTCCCCCTTTGCTGTTATAATAACCCGTCCTCTTCTGGGAAGGCTTTCCGTTACATTTTGGAATGTGGCTTTGCCCATTCAGCCACAGTAGGTGTTCGTGAAATCAGGCACTGATCTGGGTTGCAACTAGTGTTCCAATTCATCCCCATAGGTGTTCAGTGTGGTTGAGGTCAGGGCTCTGTGCAGGACACAAGAGTTCTTCCTCTCCAGCCTTGACAAACCATGTCTTCATGGAGCTCACTTTGTGCACAGCAACACTGTCATGCTGGAACAGGTTTGGGCCTCTTCGTTCCAGCGAAGGGAAATTGTAATGCTACAGTATACAAAGACAACCTATACAATTGCGTCATTCCACGTATATGGCAGCAGACTGGGGAAGAACCACATGGGTGTAATGGTTAGGTGTCCACAAACTTTTGGCCATATCATGCACTGTTGCATGTAAGGAATAAAACAAGACAGGATGTGCTATTATAGGAAAAAAAAAAAAAAAAAAAAAATCAATGACAGGATAGTGTGATGCAGCCCAACGACATCAGTCACAAATGATGTATACCATAGTTTGCCAGCTATTAACATTGTCAGTTTATTAGTGAATGATTATTCTATATTTGAAACTTAATAGATTTGTGCTGAGAATATTGTGCACAGTGGTCAAGTTCATTACAGCTTTGTTTGTCAAGGAGTTATTTTTCAATCTTGAAACTCTGACAACTCGTTATACAGTAACTTTTTTTTTTTTTTTAAATGCAACACGTTTTTTACTTCCATCTCTTTTTGTTTGCGAGATCACTGAAAGCAAATGTGATTAGATGAGCAAATCCTGCACAAAATGACCGTATGAGTAAGGCATTCCTTTATTTAGGAAATGACATAAGATGGACAAGCATACTTTTTTTTTTGAGTACTGTCTAGTTTTGGGTCCGATTTTGAAGTCTGAGCAGTATCTGAAATCCATAAAACTGAATAGATTTGTGGGCATCTGAATACATGATACAACTCGGGCAAGAAAAAAAAAAAAAAAACAGTGTTATGCATTTTGTCAATAAAATTTAAGAATAGTGCTGTGTTACAGATAACTGATAATTGAGGTCACCTGTGCCAATATGCATCCAAACTAACTTAATAAATCAAATATACAAATAACCCTAAATCACAAACTCAATAAAGTAACAGTTATATACTCTGAATGAACATGAAGTGCTGAAGTCTCATTCAAATGCATTTCGGAAAGTATTTGGATAATGAGGCAGTGCAAGGTTGGCGTGTTATTTGAGGGCGTCTTACGTTAGCAAAGACTGACAGACAGAGACAGACAGACAGACAGACAGACAGACACTCACCTCACCAGAGTGTGCACTGGCCAATCAGCTCACCCTGCATCACATCGCACCAGGATCAGGGCAGCTGATTGGCTGAGACTCTTTGGGACTCTAGACCTGCTGAAAGAAATGTAGTGCCCCTCTCTCTCTCTCTCTCTCTCACACACACACACACACCTGAGGTAGTGCAAGTCCTGCAGAAGTCTAATCTCCAGCAGTAAATCTTTTGGCACTCTACTGATAATTGGCTTGCTGGCTTTGGCTCAATGTATGACTGGTGTAAAGTTACATTAGAGTAGAGAAGGTGATTCAATTGTCTTTTTAAGAATTTGTTTATAAAGATAATTATCCGACATAAATCCACATAACATTTTACTTGTTAAAACGTCTTGTTTCTCAAACATAAAAGTTGCCCAATTAACAATAACACTAAATTACACCATAAAGCCAGAAAATATTTATTCACATCCTCATACATTTTAATCATTAAAGAGTGCTATAAACATGTATTTGCTTACTGCATATTCACAATAAATTTGTCAACAAAAAAAAGCATTCTGGAAAGTTCAGCGGCGCATATTAACAGGCACTATAATCTGTATATTTATTTCATACATACCACCCGCTATAAAAATCACTCATACATATGATTATCATTTGGCAGCGTGTAAACTGATTGTAAAGCAACGCTTTTATAATTAGTGCAAATATGAACATTAACACAGATTTCTCTGTAGTTAACAAAATTAAGCCTTACAACAAGGTGAACTCAGAATTCACACTTTGAGCACAGGCTACAACAAACACACACTTCTTGTACATGATTAAAGTTATTCGGTCAAATAAGGCTATAGATAAATATGATACATTTTATTCAGGTCCAATGAAATCATGAAATGACCAGGAAATATCTGGTAAATACACTTATGCCTTGTGTATAACATAAGGGCATATCCAAAATGAATGCTCAAAAGGAAGGTAGTTCTGTATTATTTGGTGAAATGCTTTACAAAACATTTACAAAAGTGGATCTAAATCTTTCCCCAATTTTTTTTTTTTTTTACAGTGACAGTATAGTCATAGTGCTATCCAGTTCTTCAATCTCTGTATCTTGCATGTTTTAACCTCTACCACGTGCACAAAATTATATACATACAATTAAGACAGAGGGCACTAAAAGAAAAGGTTTTTATTTAAAGCTCTTCACATTCTCTATCGATCAAAGCAGAGAACTTGTACCCCATACAGGAAAACTACATAAGGCCTAAAGAAACCTGTTCTAACTGAGAAAGTGTTTCATTAAAGGCATTCAAGTTTAGTGTTTAAATTTTAATAAAGACATGACTCAATGTGCAAGTAATATGAATACAAATTTTTTTTTTTTTTTTACAAAAGCCATAACACTAACACTTACAAAAGCCAAAGCAGACAAAAACCACCAGTAACCATGCCCTCAACACGAGAAGGACTGTACCGTATATGCAGTCACTGTGTAAAATGAATACTGTGAGATTTTCTGGAATCCTGTATAAGAACATTGATCTTCCTGATCCAGAACACTGCATTTCATATGACTGCTGGATAAAAGATTCCTGGGTAACGTAGCTCTGTGAATCTCTTGCCCTGATTGAGATTTAGTGTGTGCAGGGATGGATAAGGCCTCTTACAGACATGTTTATGGGACGATGGCAGATGGCACAGGGCAGGCAACCTATAGGAAAATGTACAAACCCAAATCAGAAAAAGTCCAGACGGTATGTTGAAATTCATATTAAAACGGAAAACAATTATTTGTAAATAATCTTTGACCTGTATAGAGATCTTGCAGTCACGTGACCGGAAAGTACACAACCGCCATCTTGTCGGTCAAAAACACAGCTGAATACTGCTGCACTCGTGTCCAGAATGGATCAATTTCAACCGACGGACTACACGGCTCATTTTTCTAATGAACAGATAACTAGATATATGTCTAAAATAAACGATCTACAGATTTATGACCCTTATGGCTTACCGGACAGAGTTTTCACGACCGGATTTTGAACTGCCAGAGGTGGAATACCCAGACATGTATAATTACCTCATTAACTTTCCCTCGCTGTTCAGTGGTGAAGCACTGCATGCTTATAAATCTCTGGACAGTCATCTTTACAGAAACTCAGGATTTATCAGCGACTCAGATGTGGCATCTTGTAAACAAGAATCCTCATTGGATGGGTAAGTCACTTAAGTATTGAGTATAGCACTGACCAGCCGATTGTAGAATAGAATAAGGTAATTCCAAATCGTCCGTCTTGTTTACATGGATCTGGCGTTGGAGAGGTAGAGGCTTGGCAGTGGAGATTTGAGTGGCTGTTTTCTGAGCTTAGTCAACAGGCCAGCTCTGCCTGTAGCCTCGCTTTTGCTTCCTCTCCCGGCGCCGCCTCCTTCGCTTTGCTTCCAATAAAAATCCACGGAGACCCCGCTGGTCTCGCTATCTCGTCCGGAATGTTTTTTTTTTTTTTCTCGTCCGGAATGTTGTGCATGCGATGGAAATCGCTACAAACCGTCATTTTCTGCTGGAAACCAATGTCCAGTAAGTCCATACGGTTGTAGTGGATATTGAAGTCCGGTACAGACGAACAACACGCAAAAATACACACAAAAAACGTGCACAGGTAGGGAGGGCTTGTAGCCGCAGCCGTTGTAGTAGAATTGTATATAGTAGGGTTTTCCACAAGAAAAGGTAGAAGTAAAAGCAGAAGTAGAACCAGAAGTAGAAGGCGGAATATGGCGTTTGACCGACAAGATGGCGTCTGTCACAATCTGGATCGGCTGTGACGTCACATGCAAGTGCTCCATTGTACGCAAAACAATACAACAGCACATTTGATGTTTTACTTCAGGAATTTTTTTTTTTTTGGGGGGGGGGTCCCCAGAATAAATACTTTTCAATTTTGATTCTTGCAACACATTGCAAAAAGTTGGGACAGTAAAGCATTTACCACTTTGTAATGTTCTCATTCCTTCCTACAACACTTAAAAGATGTTTAGGGGCTGAAGACACCAAATGATAGTGTTTCAGGTGTGGGGTTTTTTTGGTGGTTTTTTTTTTTTGGTCCCATTCTTCCTGTAAAACAAGTTTTCAGGTGTGCAACAATACAGGGTCCATGTCATTTTTTGTTCCAAAATTCACCACACTTTTTTTTTTTTTTTTTATTGGGGACAGAGAGGACAGGCACCATCTACAAAGGCATGACTGTGGAAGAAATATGTGCAGAATGTGGTTTTGCCTTGTCTTGTTGAAATATCCCAGGAAAAACTGTGGGTGGTAGAAATGGGCAACTGGACTTGCTTGAAGATTCTTGAAAACGTTTCACCTCTCGTCCAAAAGGCTTCCTCAGTTCTGTCTGACTAATAGGGAGTATCAGATATTTATCCTCTCCTGGCTCAGAATCAGAATTCTGATGACCAGCTCATCTAAAGTGTCATTGAGGCATCATGTTGGTGTGGGTCACTGGAGGCTGGGTGTGAACGGCGGGTCATTAGGGTGATCAATGGCAATCTGACTCTCTCTGTCCTCCTGTGAGTCACTGAAAACAGCTGGGTCCTGGCGTACACCCAGCCGTCTGGGTGATCTGATACTCCCTATTAGTCAGACAGAACTGAGGAAGCCTTTTGGCCGAGAGGTGAAACGTTTTCAAGAATCTTCAAGCAAGTCCAGTTGCCCATTTCTACCACCCACAGTTTACTATGACCTGGATGATTGAGAATCTTCACAGACATGATCCCAGGAAAAAAGTTGCCAACTTGAAGGCAGTACATGTTGCTCCAAAATCTCAATGTACTTTTCTGCATTAATGCTCCATCACAGAAGTGCAAGTTATCTTCGCCAAGAGCACTGACACAACCCCATACCGTGACACACCCTGGCTTTTGGATTTGTTGCTGGTAACAGTCTGGATGGTCCTTTTCATCTTTGCTTCGGAGAACACACCATCCATTTCTTCCAAAAAACAAAACAAAACCTGGAATACTGATTTGTCTGACTACAATACACATTTCCACTGTGTGATGTTCCATCCCAGATGCCTCTAAGCCCGGAGAAATCAATGACGCTTCTGGACGCGGTCACCACAAGGCTTCCTTTTTACACGATGAAATTTTAACTGGCATTTGTGGTTGCAATTCTGTATTATAGTGTTTACCAAAGCAATCCTGAACCCATGCGGTTATATCAGCTACAGATGAATGACGGTTCTTGATACAGTGCCGTCTGAGGGATCAGAAATCACGGGTGTTCAGCTTAGGCTTGGGCCCTTTATGCACCAAAATTCCTCCAGATTTTTTTAATTGTTTAAATGTTATGTACTGTAGAGGATGACATATCCAAATCCCTTTATATAGCTTTCTTTATGCACCTTTTTTCAATATTAACAAATGAAGTTGACCAGACAAAAACATGAAACACCTTGGGTTCATACTGTCTGTAATGAAATACAAGTTGAAGTAAATTTACAAAATCACTGCTTTCTTTTTTTAATTTGCATTTTCAATACCATCCCAACTTTTTCTTATTTGTGGTTGTACGAATATTCGTAGTGTGATGTAAACTGCTGCTTCACAAGTTAAGTGCTGACATTACCTTTTTTAAAAGAGGATTGCTTTGTCGCTGGTCTTATCTTGAACATATGATGTGAAGCGCTTTAGGAATTTTGGATATTCACGTTTGGCCACCGCACGCAAGACTGATGCTGGTGCCCATCCACCTGGATTCACTACATTCAGTAAAATGTGTTTTAATACAGTAGTAGTATACCGCATTATGAAATGATGCGTGTTTGAAGAGTAAACAGGACTTATACTCACCATTAGCTACATAAGTTATTTTACAGAGTATATTGTCTCTGCCGAGCTCTTTGTTGCCCTCTGGTGGACTGACTAGTGTCTGGCAGATCATGGCCACATTGATTTTGGCACGGATGCACCTACTTGTGGGCTGGAAAATAAAGTGGGCACATGATAGGGCTGAGTGATATTAAAATGATATTTGAAATATTAAGTTAAATGATAATTTTTGAGCACAGTGGTTATCAGGTGTCAATACTTTTATAATACTACCGATATCAGCTATAACAAGTAATTGGATATTAAACTATTTCTATTGTGCCAACTGTAATTTCCTTCCATTTTCTTGTCATGCACTTTTTTTTTTTTTAAACAAACCAACAAAATCTGATTTTATAAAAATGGCTTCACATTGTCATCGTTTCTTGTTTTGTCGTCACTTTTTTGGCCACATCATCCACACTCAATTCATGGTATTCATATGATACATTCATGCTTACTATATAAATTGGACAAGTGTCAATTAAGTATTAAGACTATTAATTAAGTTTAAGACAAGAAACATACAAGTATAAAAATGGTCCCTTACTGGATATCTGTCGTGATCTACAGAAAAATTGCACACAATCCACGTATCTGGTTCATTCTCATTTGTGGAGAGGATTTTGCGGATAACGGACAGATAAAGGATGTCCCTTTGTGAAGCAGGCCACACCCTCTAAAAGAGAATCAAGGGCAAAGTTGCGTTAGAGCAATGCAAAATGTACACACCCAAATTGACAGAAAACGTTCTTGTATGTCAAATAAGTTCGCTAGGGGTTGAACTGTACTGTACCTTATGAGTCTGGTAAATAATTACTGCCTTGTCTGTTAATGTCTCTACCACACTGAAGTTTTCGACAGTTGCTAGGAAAGGTTTAGAGAAGTTGAATTAGGGGCGTCTGCCCAGGTTCAGTATTAACATTCTCACTGGGACATGAACAGATTATTTGCAAGGTACTCACTTTCCCAGTCACTCCGAAAGGCTGTGTCCCAGAAGTAATGACAGACCTCATGACCTGTAACCCCTTTAACAGCGTGTGTGGCTTTGAGAGGGTCCAACACAACACCATTCTCCTCCACCTCTCTCCTGTACACCTGCAAAACATACAATGATTACAGCAGCTTTATGGGCAGCACGGTGGTGTCACGGTTAGCATTGTCGCCTCACAGCAAGAAGGTTCTGGGTTCGAGCTCAGTGGCCAATAGGGGCCTTTCTGTGTGCAGTTTGCATGTTTTCCTCGTGTCTGCGTGGGTTTCCTCCAGAGTTCAAAAGGGGTGTTCACACGGCAACTTTTACTCCGGTGTAGCACCGGGGCTGCCCCAGTAGAGCGTTCACACGGTACAAAGTTATACCGGTGTCGCCCCTGAAAGCCGCTTAAACCGGTGCAAATCTAACCCTGCTCGCGAGGTGGTTTAAGAAATTTACTCCGGAGTAAATGCTAGTTCGCGGGGCAGCACCGATATAAAATGGGACGTCTGAACGCTACAGGGGTAGACTCGCTACGCGTGAGGAGAGTTGATTACATACGGGCATTGCATAATTTGCATCCTGGTATTTTGCGCTTCCAAAATGGCGAATATCAACAACAGAACTGCGTGTCTTCCAGTGTTGCCAGATTGGGCAGTTTTAAGTGCATTTTGGCGGATTTGAACATATTTTGGGCTGGAAAACGTCAGCAGTATCTGGCAACACTGGTGTCTTCATCCACGTTGTTTTCCCGGCGCTTGGTGATGCCATGACAACCGGGAAAAGGAAGTACATTTTCACGCATGCGCATATTTCATTTCCGCATTATTACTATCGTATAGCACGGTCACAAAAACTGCCGTGTGAACACAAGTGGGGCTGCACCGGTGCTAACACACTTCTCTCTAGTAAGCAGGTTTGTGACGCTTGAACGCTCCACAAAATTTACACCGGTGTAAGATATATCGCAACAAAATACATCGGTTCAGCATCGATGCAATTATGTGCCGTGTGAACACCCCTAAAGACATGCACTTAGATTAATGGCTACTCTAAATCATCCGTTGGTGTGAATGGTCGTCTCCCAAGCCCAGAAATGGGAGGGTTGCGGCAAGAAGGGCATCTGGCGTAAAACTATGATCCAATTAATATAACATGTGGATCAATATGGTCCACATGGACCCCGACCTGGCAACAGTGCAGGACAAGGAGGAAGATGATGGTTACAGCAGCTTTATATTATGTAGCGTTTGCCTTTGTAGTTCTGAATCAGAATGGTATTTGAAAACGTCTGACAAACCTCTGTTAGTCCCCATCACTAGCTGCAAGTGTTTTGGTTAAATCAACAGCGGCCCAATAAAAATTCCAAGCCTTACATCATGGCTGACTTACCTTCAGCTCACCCTCCTCAGTAACAAGCTGCCAGTTCGCATCTCCACCTACATCCTGTAATGAGTGGGTCATGTGACTGTGTATTATTTCCTCCACCTGTACAAAATCAAACAGGTGTGTCAGTCTGGTTAACAACACACACTGCCAAAATAGAAAGCAGAAAAATATAGTCTAGGCCAGTGTCTAAACAAAATGGTTATGTTTTGATTGCTACAAATGGTAAAAGTTTTACTGGTTTCATCACGGTGTTCAGAAAAAGCATCATCTTTATTTTCTTTTGATAATGAAGGTTTTAGAATATGAACCAAAAGAAAAGTGCTTACTAGGTACAGAGGACAGACAAAATCTTTTGTTAAATGTCTCTTCATGTGGCTCTTTACTCCCTCAGTGATGCTATTGTAGATGGGTGCTGAAATTGACTGATGGTAATACAGCAAACCTATCCAACACTGGAATACCGACAAGACACTATACCTGAGTACTGAGCTTGTGTACATCATCAGAAGCACTGACTAAGTCGAGAGAGGACACTGAGGAAGCATGACTAAGAGGCTGAAGCAGGGGAGAAAGAGGAAGGAAGTAAAAAGACACAGAGTAGAAACACCACAATGTACAGAGTAAAGACAGATCCATCACCACTAATCAGAAAAATCGGAACAAATTTAGACCCAGAGCTGATGGTTTTAATATCTACCGAGTCTCTATCTACCACAGCTACAATTACCACAGACAAGATGCCGCCTTGAATTAGAAAATAAATACATGTTTACACAAAACATAATTACAACATAAGTCAGAAGAGCAGTTGTTGGGAAAGTTAATAAACTTTCATGCCAAACATACTTTTGCTGATGGAGTCTTCCGTCAAAGTTATATGCATGTTGTCGAATTACAGATTCATCATTTCAGAGAGAGATTATGTGGATAAGTTACCAACATAGTAAATACAGCTTGAAGTGAACACGGAATGAGGAAATCATAAGTAAGAAGAACGACTTTTAAATTTAAATGCTCTGGTTTTGAAACACTGGATAAAACATCACTAGATGAAACTACAGCAGGAACGCATCGTTTCAATAACTACTATGTAGACAGGATGAGTGATCAGCTTGCGACATTTAACAGTAAAGCTTAAATAAATTCTTTTTTTTTAAGATTTTTTTTGGGCTTTTTTCACCTTTATTATTGGATAGGACAGTGTAGAGACAGGAAATGAGCGGGAGAGAGAGATGGGGAGGGATTGGGAAATGACCTCGGGCCGGAATCGAACCCGGGTCCCTGGATTTATGGTATGGCGCCTTATCCACCTGAGCAACGACGCCCCCAAGCTTAAATAAATTCTATCCAAACATTAGTTCGGTCTACATTACTTCAAAGAGAGAAATTCTGGCGAAGTGTACAGTATGTATGCACTGCTAGGGCGTAATTTTGGGTAGGGACGTGTCCCTACCAATATTCAGCCGCTACTGTGGAATCAAGATCAATAAAACCGAGGTCCTAACCTGAGCAATGATTATATGGCACACAAAGGGTTAAATGTATGACACTGCTAATAATCCCCCTCTAACGTAGATATCATTCTCTGATTAGCTACCTTTTTCTTGCTAACTTACATGGTTGGCTATCCCAGCTGTCACTCCATCTGCTGTAAAAGCAGCACACTTACCACAGCAGCCGTGACTACCCGCCCATCAACCCCCGCCCCCCGTATCTCTCTCAGCCATGGATGGAGAGGTAAGGGTGGGATTTGAACCTGCAACCCTGGGATCCAAAGACTAACTCCCTAACCATTAGGTCACAGCTGCCCTCGTTAACCTATAAGATCTGCATGACATGAAATTATGATTGCTAATGGAAAAAAAAAAAAAAACCTTTCAGAAGCTCTGCCTTGGATCACTTGTGTCCCCACCAATGTCAAAATCAAAGTTACTCCCTTGATGCACTGTAATGTCAGAAGTTTTTCAGATTTGTATATTGCATGATCGCAACTTCAATATTAATCTCAGTTGAAAATCATCATGAATTTGAGTCCCTTGAGGTTTTAAAATGTTCAGGTGAAACAGGAGTATGGTTAGGCAGAAAAGAAAGCAATAACGTGCTTTGGTGCTTAAAGAACAGTATAGGCATGTCCGTGTGTTTAAGTAGCCATGTTTAAGCTTTCAATCAGGTACCTTATTGGTGTATTTGTGAGTATTAAGAGAGGAGTTGAGTGTAACTGGCCAAGCAGCCCTGCACTTCTCTGTCTGAAACAAGAGGGAGAAAAGAAGAAAAAAAAAGTTAAAAAGTGAAATGTTTTTGAAAAGCTTAAGAATATAATCAGCTGAGATGCCTTAAATACTGCACCGGTTTTACTTCATGTTTTTTAAAAATAATTTCATTTACAGCAACATCTCACAGCTTCAAGGTCTTCAATTTAATCCTGAGCTTGGGTTACTGTCTGTATGGCATTTCTGTGCATGTTAACCAGCCTGACCAGTTTGAAGCAGTTAGTAATGATAATAAAATGACACTAATCTGGTATATATTTAGTATCTCTGGTATATAATTCATCTAGGTGATCCAGTATCTATCCTTGGACCATGAAGTGGCAATACACAGTGGTTATGATGCCAGTCCATCGCAGGGCACCATTGCTTTATGTTTATGGCCCTTATGACACATTCACAAGGGCCATAAACATAAAGCAATTCACTCATTGCCCATCCCTTTGTAGTTGACAGTCACAAGTGGATATTCCAGGCTCTGGCTGCCTAGGTATCCCACTTAAGTATTTATTTATAACTATGTTGGCGTCAGTCAGTGGTATCTTTCGCTCCCACTGGCAGTCGCCTCGATTGCATCACCTCAAAGTTGAGATTAGATAAACTCTGTCCCCCCAAACTACAAGTCATCAAATTTCATTGACATTCCATGGTCTCTGGTCACCACATCACTGATGGTCTCTTCCTGTGTGTGTATACCCCCATACACTCAATCATGAACCTGGAGAAGACCCACATGGGCACAAGAACATGCAAAACTCTTCAGAGATAGTAATTTATGCTCAGGATCTTCCCGCTACACCAATGTGCTGCCTATTGCTGTGTTTCAGTCACGTGACTTTTCTTAGCGGTTTTACCGGAAGTGAAATAGCTGGTGGTCTACACGGCTGCCGTAGTGCAAACTAGCGAGAACTTATCAGAGTACGCTCGGAATCTAGAAGCCACTGCTGGCTTTAGATACATTTAGAAGACTGCTACATGCAATGGAATCGACCCCTACAGTCTGGGAAAGAAGGATTTGTCATACATACAATCTCAAACTACCCTTCAGTTGAGTTCCCCGACATCTCGAACTATCTGGTGTTGCAGACGTCCTTCTACACCGCAAAACAGATGAAAGCGTGGAAGAGTATGGAGGATTACAACTTTTTTGTATGTGGCTGGGTAAAGGACCTCGGTATCAAGTCTCTGCCGAATGAATCCTGGATTGTTTTTGCCCATGCAAGTACTTTTTTTTTTTTTAAAGCTTTTCGTTCACGTCTTCACAATGAAGCGCTGCAAGTTGAAGTGTAAACAAACAGTTCGCTTGATTCTCACTTGTGTTGGCTCTTATCGCTCAGGTAAAACGTTCACAAAGATCATCAGAAACCCCTTTAAAGACCTGGATCTTAGTTAAACAAAATGGAGAAGTGATCACGGCGCATTGTAACTGTATGGCTGGGGAAGAATTTTGTCGCGACCTTCATGCATATGGACTTTGTGAGGAGGAAACAAAAACAGCTGGGGACTTTAGCGCTTTTTGACTTTTATTAAAAAAAAAAGTGCCGCAAAATCACGACACTTAGTAAGAAAAGTACTTGGAAAACATTAAGGACATCGCCGAGAGGGAGATACAAACCTTTCACCAAGTGATCACTACAAACTCGAGCATGCTTCGACTCGACTCCCTTCGATTTCAGTGAGAGGCTCAAAAGCCACCTTTCTCGACGTCTTTTTGTGAAATCCTGTGTTCGTTCACCCTTTTTTATTAGTTCACGGGGAACCCTGAAGAAACTTTTCAGTTTCACGGTTTGATTGATTCGAACAACCTAAAACAACGCAAGTGTAAAGCATTTTTCATGCCAGCAATGAACCTTCTCCATACAAACGCTTTGTCAACTGAGCTTTGGTAGACCACCAGCTAAAGTTTTGAATAACTAATGAGGCGGATGTGACGTCACGTGAAACCCAGCAATATTATATAATTACTAGATATAATCTGTGTATTAATACTTGGGTAGCTCATATACAGAAATGTAGCATACACTAACACTGCTATGTACTGTAGGAATTTTGACTGGGGGGGGGAGAGGGGGTTAATTTTAACTTGAAGCTTGCTAAGAAGTTTTAGGTGGGCTCTCAATTTTGTAGTTTTTTTTTTTTTAATTCAGCATGTTTAATATTAGAGGCGTCTATGCAGATAAACCATGATGACAGCAGTGTACAGGATTACAGGGACCTACTTTTTTTTTTTTAAACTCCACATTAAATAACATCACATTTGATCAGTGAATAAATGGAGAGGGGAATATATACCGTATTTTCTGGACTATAGAGCGCACCTGTATATAAGCCGCATCCACTCTATTTTTAAAAAAAATTTTTTTAAAAGATATACAAGCCGCACCGGGCTATAAGCCGCAGATATCTATGTTGAAAAATTAGATATTTACTGCATGTACAGAACGATTTTGTACTGTAAATGTACATGTACCTGAACAGATTCTTTCCGAACAGTGCCTTTTAACACGGCAGCAACTTTGCTGATTAAAACGGAACAGAACCAAGAGAAAATAACCGGTATTTATTTACCTTCATTTCTCCTGTGTTTGAAACCACAAGTCACTTTAATCATCTTCGCTGGATTTGAAAATAATTACCAGTTAGTAATTTGTCGTGCGTGTTCTATCTGCTAAAGATCTGCTAATTCTTCTTTGCATTGATTTTTCGTCTTATTTTTGATTCTACTTCCGGTTAGAGCGCCCCTAGCGGTGGAAGAAAAATCCACAGAATAGCCGCACCTTTGTATAAGCCGCATGGTTCAAAACGAGGGTTATGTATATAACCGCGGTTCTATGAGTTTCGGATGACCGCCAGAGGCGGTGCTTTCAGCACATGGATATCCATCACACGAACGTGCAGGTCGAGTAATAGTAACAACAAAGTCACGTGTGACCTGGGTGACGTCACCCCGTGACCCCGGCATAAAAGACCGGTAAACCCAGGAAGTGACCTCTTGGCAAATCTTCTCGTGTACACTCCGAGTGACTGCCAAGCTCTGGCGGTCATCCGAAACTCATAGAACCGCGGTTATATACATAACCCTCGTTCTATTTCGTTTCTACTGACCGCCAGAGGCGGTGCTTTCAGCACATGGATGACTAATACCAACCAGGTCATGAGGAGTGCCTACCCGTACCCAGTGCTGCTGCGACGGGCCTGGAATGACAGCCGTCGCCACAGGATTATGTGGGACGACATTAAGACGGTAAAACCTGGTGAAGGTGCAGCTGGAAGCCCAGGAGGCTGCGCTGCATATGTCTGAAAGGGGCACGCCCTTCAGTGATGCCCATGAGGCTACCACGCCCCGTGCAGAGTGCGCCCTGGCAGCCGGAGGAATCGGGAAGCCACTGTGCCTGTAGGCATGTAATATGGCCTCGACTATCCACTTGGATAGCCTCTGCTTAGAGAGCGCCAGACCCCTCGACGGTCCTGTGTGGCACAGAAACAGGGCGTCACTCCTACGGGAGCCCTCTGTACGCGACACGTACACCCTGAGGGCGCGAACTGGGCACAAAAGTTCCGACCTCTCACCATGGCCCGCCTCGAACGCCGCAAGGCTAAGGGGCTGGTTGACGAAGGTAGCAGAGAGGGTCTTCGGGAGGAAAGAGGGGTTTAGGCCACAGGGTGACCCCACCGTCGCCGGAGTGCCACTGCAGGCACTCCCCACTGACTGACAGCGCGTAGTAGTTCCCCGACGCGCCTCGTCGATGTAATGGCCAGAAGAAAAGCAGTCTTCAGGAAGAGCCATGAAATGTCTGCCGTGAGCAGGGGCTCAGAACGGTGCGTCGCAGAGAGCCTGCAGCACCAATGAGGGTCCCATGTGGGTACCCGGCTCCGTCGGGGGGGTCTCAACCGGAGAGCACCCTTCAAGAAACGTGCCACCAAGGCGTGGGACCCCACGGTCCTTCCCCCAACTCTGGCATGCTGAGCAGAGATGGCAGCTGCATAGACCTTGATGGTGGCAGGGGTAAGACCCTTATCAAAGCAGAGACTAGCGGAACAGTCAAATGGTCGGCAGGGGGCAGCATGTAGGCTCCTCCCCCCGAGTTAAGCACCAGTTGGAGAAAAGCCTCCATCTGTTGGCATAGAGGGCATTGGTGGGGGGTGCCCGAGAGCTTGCAATGGTATTGACCACTGCCGGCTCACAAGGACCTCGCAGGGGGTCCGGCCCTTCAGCGGCCATACCCAGAGCTGCAGACGGGCTGGATCCGGGTGCCAGATCTGCCCTCCCAGCTGTGATAGCAGGTCAGTCCTCACTGGCAGGCACCAGGGGTCGCCGTTCAGAAGTTGCAGCGACTTGGGAACCACACTCTGCCCGGCCACCGGGGGGGGGGCGACAAGCAGCAGCCCGTGGTGGTCCATCGCAACCCTGTGTAGGGTTGGCACGATCAGCAGCAGAGGGGGGGAGGCATACAGCAGTTGCCTCGGCCAAGCATGCGCCAGCGCATCCTGGCCCCGGGGACTGGGGCCGTGGAGGCTGAACCACAGAGGGCAGTGTGTCGACTCCTGGCAGGCAAAGAGGTCCACCTCTGCCCTGCCAAAACGTTCCCAGATGGCGAGAACCACCGCTGGGTTGAGTCTCTATTCCCCGGGATCGGGGTCCTGGCGGGACAGCAGATCTGCTGCCCTGTTGGCAGTGCCTGGCAAGTACATGGCACACAGGCTCAAGAGATGTCGATGGGCCCACCGCAGAAGTTGGCCAGCCACTTCCAAGCACTGGAGGGACTTTGTGCCTCCCTGGTGGTTGATGTAGTACACTACCGTAGCGTTGTCCGTCCGCACCAGAACGTGTCTGCCGGTCAGGCCTAGGAGGAAGTGCTGTAGGCCGAGGAACACAGCCCGTAGCTCCAGCACGTTGATGTGCTGCGCCCGTGCAGCACCGGGTGGAGGTGGAGACCGTTGAACCACCTCTGAAGCGGCATAAGTCCAGAAGTCCCAGCGGGACCAGAGAGGAGGCTGCCGTAAGCATGCCCAGCAGGCGCTGAAAGGTCTTCAGGGCGAGTGACCTACCCCGTCCGAAGCGGCCAAGCAGTAGGCGGATGTTGTGGATCCTGGTCTGGGAGGGAGTTACCATCAACGACCTCGAATCCAGGTGCATGCCCAAGAAAGTCGTCTCCCGGCTGGGCACCAGCGAGCTCTTCTTGTAATTCACCCTGAGCCCCAGCTCTACGACATGCGAGAGCACAGTCGCGATGTTGGTGCGGGCCTGAGCTGCTGACCGTGAACAGACAAGCCAGTCATCCAGGTAGGGCAGGACACGTAAACCCCTTGCCTGAAGTAGTGCCGATGCCGCTGCCGCACATCCGGTGAACACACGGGGTGCCAGCGATATCCCAAAGGGCAGAACATTGAACTCGAAAGCCTGGCCCTCGAAGGCAAACCGCAGGAACTGCCTGTGGTGTGGCACAATGGGAGCATGGAAGTAGGCGTCTTTCAGGTCGAAGGTGACAAACCAGTCGCCCGCCTGGATGTGGTGTAAGACATCCACTGTACGCAGCATGCGGAATCTCATGGTCCTCAAGTGGGAATTGAGGGACCTCAGGTCGAGGATTGGGCGGATACCGCCGTCCTTCGGAACCAGAAAATACCTGGAGTAGAACCCACCTTGCTGTCTCTGCCTGTCGACGGGAGAGACTGCTCCTTTCTCCAGGAGGGTGGCGATTTCCTGCCGGGGGACGAGGGACTTCCCCGGATGGCTCACGGTGGTGTTTGACCCCATGAAACGTGGTGGACGGCGGCAGAACTGGATGCGGTAACCCTCGGTGAGGGTCACCAGCACCCAGGGGTCAACGCTCTCCAGCTTTGGAGCTGTTCGCTGGAAAAGCGGCCGACCGCCGGCGCGCTGATGTCAGCGCCGTCCAGAGCGCCCCCGTCGGTCACCATGGGGGCGACGAGGAGTGGACTGGGTGTAGGGGGCAGCACCGCGGGTCCGGGAGGTGGTGGGGTGGCGAAAGTCATCAACCCGTCTGGTCTCCTGGCGGGTGCGTGGCCGAGACAGAGTCGGTGTGGGCCCCCTGAAGGACTGGGCAGCATTGCCATGGTGGTGGGCCTGGCGGGGGCCAGCGAACTGCTGTTACGCCTAGATGACCTGGGCACTCCGATCCAGGGCTTGCTGAGTGGCTTCGCCAAACAGCTCCCCGGGGACAACAGGGAGAGAGTGCAGCACACGCCGGTCAGGCTCGGCCAGAGGGGACTGTGCCCGCCATATCTGCTGGCGGCCGAGGGTGAGATACGACATCAGCCGGCCCAGTTCCCGCGACGAGTAGGCAAAGGCCTGGAGCCGCGTCACACAGCTCCCGTGATGCCGCGCTCGTCCCCTCCAGCGTCTGGGGGTCCATGACACCTGGCTGGCAGAAGGGAACTTAAATAGGGTGAGAACGCTCCAAGTAAGTAGCCCAAAATAAACTATCAGGCGGAAATAAAAAATAAACGACCGGGCGAACACACCCGTGGTCGGGAATATTAACAAGGATGGCGCCGTGCGCTACAGAACTGATAAACAGCGGCGAGAAACACCGCTTTAATTTAAATGAATGAAGACCGCTTACCTGAGCAACAACAAACCGGCCTCCAGCAGCGAGGACACGCCTCGGAGGGCTAGTCAGCTAACTCCACCGAGCGAGAGCACTCAGCTTAACGGAGTAACAAACAATACGAATATAACACACAAGACAGCCGGCCCGTGAGCAGGCCGGAGACAAGGCTACACAAAACAAGCGGTTGATAATATTAACAAGGATAGGCACTGTGCGCCACAGAACTGATAAACAGCGGTGAGAAACACCGCTTTAATTTAAATGAATGAAAGCCGCTTCTCAATGTTGGGCATCTGCAGGAGGCCATAGGTAGGGGTGTCCTGCATTGCCGCCAGGGCCCTGCAGCGGGAACACTGCCCCCTGTGGCGGAGGCTGAAGATTCGCCAGCAGGGCCTTCATCTCCTCCAGCTCGGTGGACATCGCCTCCACCTTCTGAGCCAAATCGCCCGAGCGCTTCTTTTTCGCCTTAAAAGCGAAGACGTGTGGGGGAACCCACGGCGCTTGCTGGGCCCCGCTGCTGCAGCCGACACCGTGTCCTGTCCCCCCGAGGCCCGGGGGATGTCAGACGGAGAATCCAGCCGAGCCAGCCTGGCGGTCCGCGCAGCCACGCTCAGGCACATGCAGCGCAGCGAGAGAAGAGGTCCATGATGCCTGGCTGGCAGAAGGGAACTTAAAAAATAGGGCGAGAACACCCCAAGTAAGCAGCCCAAAATAAACAATCAGGCGGTAATGAAAAACGACCGGGCGAACACACCCGTGGTCGGGAATATTAACAAGGATAGGCGCCGTGCGCCACAGCACTGATAAGCAGCGGCGAGAAACACCGTTTTAATTTAGATGAATGAAACCCGCTTACCTGGGCGACAACAAGCCAGCCTCCAGCGGCGAGGACACCGCCCCGGAGGGCTAGTCAGCTAACTCCACCGAGCGAGAGCGCTCAGCTTAACGGAGTAACAATACGAATACAACACACAAGACCGCCGGCCTGTGAGCAGGCCGGAGACAAGGCTACACAAAATAAGGCGGTTAATAATATTAACAAAGATAGGCGCAGTGCGCCACAGAACTGATAAACAGCGGCGAGGAACACCGCTTTAAATTAAATAAATGAAAACCACTTACCTGAATGAGGACAAGCCGGCCTCCAGCGGTGAGGACACCGCCCCGGAGGACTAATCAGCTAACTCCACCGAGCGAGAGCGCTCAGCTTAACGGAGTAACAAACAATACAACACAAGACCGCCGGCCTGTGAGCAGGCCGGAGACAAGGCTACACAAAATAAGGCGGTTAATAATATTAACAAAGATAGGCGCAGTGCGCCACAGAACTGATAAACAGCGGCGAGAAACACCGCTTTAAATTAAATGAATGAAACCGCTTACCTGAATGAAGACAAGCCGGCCTCCAGCGGTGAGGACACCGCCCCGGAGGACTAATCAGCTAACTCCACCGAGCGAGAGCGCTCAGCTTAACGGAGTAATAAATCAATACGAATACAACACACAAGACAGCCGGCCTGTGAACAGGCCGGTGGCGAGGCTACACGAAACAAGGTGGTTAATAATATTAACAAGGATAGGCGCCGAGCGCCGCAGAACTGATAAACAGCGGCGAGAGGAACGCCGCTTTAATTTAAATAAATGAAACCCGCTTACCTGAAGCGAAAACAAGCCGGCCTCCAGCGGTGAGGACACCGCCCCGGAGGGCTAATCAGCTAACTCCACCGAGCGAGAGCGCTCAGCTTACGGAGTAATAAATCAATACGAATATAACGACAAGAGTTGGTGGACTTAGCGCAGTTTCTTGGAGGGTGCATAAGCACAGCCCCAACCCTACGGGTAACGAAACTACCACAGCGCTTTGTCCAAATTTCAACCCAACTCGCAACCTGCAAACGCGAGAAGATGTAAGAGGTCACTTCCTGGGTTTACCGGTCTTTTATGCCGGGGTCACGGGGTGACGTCACCCAGGTCACACGTGACTTTGTTGTTACTATTACTCGACCTGCACGTTCGTGTGATGGATATCCATGTGCTGAAAGCACCGCCTCTGGCGGTCAGTAGAAACGAAATAGAACCTAGGAAAAAAGTAGCGGCTTATAGTCCAGAAAATACGGTAAATAAAGCATATCTGGCCAGTGATGATCACTTTGCCAATGATCAAGTAAACCACTGATACGGTTTGGCTAGGCAAAAATTCTATAATGTAACTAAATTCTATAAAAGGGCTTCACTTGTCTTCAATCGTCTGATGGGTTAAAAGGACCCCAAAGCAATGCAGATTTGCAGCTCGGAGCAATTAATTCCTACTACACTTAAAGCCTACCTGCTCCTCAATCTTGTCCTGCTTATCCAGAGCTGCTTCGACAGCATCAAAGAATTCATCTTCATTGATGAGACTGTTTGGCCCTTCCTGAAATTCATGTGGGAATGTTTAATCATGCATATTAACCACTGTGTACAAAATGCTGTTTGCATTTTATTTTTTTTGGGGGGGAGGGGAAAAAAAATCCACAACGTGGATGCAAGACACTGGAAGCACAAACGGTTTTGTTTATAGCTCAAAATTAGACCAACTTACTTCATAGTCTGGTCCTCCATAGTGAGATTTCTTCTTCAGTTCTGTTATGGCTGACTGATAGGATTCTTCTACTCTTCTCCTCTGTTCTGTTTCCTTACAAAAAAAAGATATTTATATCGTCTTAGACACTGAGCAATGAAAGCAGGCATGTAACAATAGGAGTAGAATGAATCTGAAATCTTGGTGTCAGTAAGACAGATAGTAAGGAACATGACTGTCGTCATAAAATCTGGACACCATCATAAAGGACTTTGAATATATTTTAAGCTATTTACATTCTTCACTGATCAAAGCAAACAAATCATGCTACAAAACATGAACACAGTAAGGCTTCAAGACAAGACCTTTCTGTTCTAACAGGTTCTACCACCAGTCGCAAGCTTCAGACAATAAAGCCAGTGTAAATAAAGCAGGTTAAGCCCCATTGTGGATAGAAGACCTGCATCTGGGATTGGGTACATCCTTAGGGTTCCCTCTGCGTCCCAGTTACAAAAAGCCCCAAATACCAGTAACCTGTACTATGACCCAAAAGAACAGGACAGGAAAAAGGATTAAATGATTTAACTTCAAATAATTCCTACCAGAATGTGTTGTTGGAGTCACACACACACACACTTTCATTTTACAGTTTCGGTGTAATTATAGGATGGTGTAGGTTAGCTCGGTCTTTTAAGTCAACTGCTTACCCAACTGGAGCTACACAAGCCTCACACTTGTTTGTGCTCTAATGTAAATGGAAACAACCATGAAAATTTACATCTTGTTTAAAATTACACCTGCTAAGGAGTGCCACAGGTGGTCATGTAAGGTCACCTAACCAAACAATATCCTGCTTGAAATGAAAATGCCAGCTATGACCTGTTTACAATGAACTTAGAACCAAGAAAACCATTAAAAAAAAAAACCACACACAAGGACACAACACAATGTGCACATGTAATCTGAGACCATTCAGAAAAGCTGAAGACATTTGAGTTGTTTTTTCACAAGTTAACTACAAGTTTGGAAAAACAGTAGAACAAAGTTACTTGACCGAGGCAGAAAACAAAGCAGAGAACAGGTAACCTACTGCACAGAGGTTGTTGTGTGTACACAGAGGAATCCATTTCTGTCCAGATTTGCCATCCCAGAGAAGCCTGGGTTTTCGTCTGGATAACCTGATTGACATATTAACATGTATCCATATGGTGCACAGACTGATGAACTTGAGTCACAAGTTAAAAGATCCGCAGGTCTCTTTTCAGCCGGTAAATGCGCTCAGGTCCACGCCCCTTTACGTTGCGACTGCTTCAAATGGAATGGAATTTAAGTACTTCCTGACTTGTGATGATCTTCAGGTGGACAAGCAAGAACTGGTTGGGCAAGTCTAAATTTTAGAACGAGGTGTTACAGATGTGTCACATGGCTCTGTGAATAAGCGCTCAGCTAAATTAGCACCAGTTTCATAGAATGCAGCTCCACGTGGTTACCGGTGTGATTCTGCGTTACTTGAATCAACAGCACACTTTATTTAAAAGTACATAATGGATCAAAAACATTAGGCATAACTCTAGACATCATACAAAGCCAGCGTAATGGTGTTAAAGGGTAACTGCAGCAAAAAATAAACATAGGCTAGAAAATGTAAAACATTTTGACTACCCTGTATTGTCACACTGTGTTGCATACAACAGTGCTTTAAAATTCTTTTGTATTCCTGCAGCCATATTGCCAGTATAAAAGGTCAGCACAATGTTGTACAGGGCTCGACATTAACTTTTAGGGTGTATTCAGACCAGGATAGTTCGATAGTTCACTTGCTTTGGTCCGAACCAAAATTTTTTTTTTTTTTCCATTTTGGTGCGGTTCGCTTTCACACTGTACATTTTAGTAAGCGGACCAAAATCTGTCAACAAAGCCACGCGCCCTGAGGTCGTTCAGCTATTGGTCAGAGACGACATGCGCACAAAGCGTTAAGTTCAAAAGTAGTCATGGAGGCTTTCCGTGCTGTTATTCTTTTTAATATAATCAAAGCTATACATTTTTTCCAGTTTTTACTGTTTTCACAATTGTGCGATTACTGTGCTGTTGTACGTAATTTATCAACGACGACGACAAAGGGCAAGGCGGCTACAGAGGATAGCGCTGATGAGCGCACATCATGTTGTGACAGTTCTGGCTCTTCACGCAATAGATGAATTTCTTTTTTGCGTCGCTAGTACTGCCACTTTTTGAAAGAACATCCCTGATTTTAATGTAGGTCTGACGGAGTTTCTTCACTTTTAGCCGACATTGTTCTGGGGAGCGCGTGAACCCCTTCTCCTTCATTTTCTCACTGAATACAGCAAACACGTCGGCATTTTTGTGTGTTCTCTCCAAAAGCTCAGATATGTGGACATCTGCCCATATATCCACAAGGGTACGTGTTTCTTCCTCGGCCCACGTTTGCCCCCTACTCATTTTTTGTACTCGCCTACCACTGGTGACTGAACGACCCTTGACAACCGAAACAGTGTTTGCACTTTGCGGTGGAGTGTCAAGACTCTGTTTCCCATAATGCTCGACAAACGACGGAAGCTCCCGAGGTACAAAAAAGCAAAACTGTCGGATTAGGTCCGGTCTGTTTTCACACCTCCAAAAGATCTGCACCAGGGTTCCTTTGGTCCGGACCGAGTCCGACCTTGCAGCTCGGTCTCGGTCCGCTTGTTTGGTCCGGACCAGAGTTCGGTGGTTTGTATTCAGACCAACCCAAAAGGTCCGGACCAAGGGAAATTTGGTTCGTTTGGTCCGGACCAAACAACGTAGGTGTGAATACGCCCTTAAACCCACTTGCCCTGGGGGGCAAGTGAGGGTTAATTTCCACTTGCCCCCCCTAATATCAATTTCCCCCTATTTTGCAAGTACTATTTTTTTTTTTTTAAATTTAGGAAAACCATAGAATAGTTGTGAATTGCAACATAAAATGAAGATCACACATTGAGTTGAAGTTTGGTTATTGATTAAGTTTATTATTAAGTTTGGTTATTGGTTACTTTTTACTTGTAACAATTTTATCCAAAATAGTTTTTCCTGCCTTAGTCGATTTATTTCCATTTCACATGCATGCAGCAGTTGTAAAGTTCAGGGTGTTTGTGTAGAGCTCCCTGACTGTAGGTTCATTACTCGATAATGTAGAAATCATAAAACAGAAATCTATAACAGTTTGTATGAAGAAAACAGGATGCCAAGACTTTTGAACAGTACTGTGTTTGAGAATATATTGTGTCATCATCCACCTCTAGGTTTAAAAACGGGGGAGGAAAAAAAGAAATTAAGTAAACTCTTCCATACTCACTTCTGACTTTTTTTCTGACGTTTTTGTAAATACATTTTAAATACAAATCGTGAATTTCTCTGGAGTTTTCAGGCTGAGCTCCTCTCGTCGTATTCTTTAACCACTCACTTCCTCGTTCTTGAAGCATTTGCTTCGATTTGTTAGCATATTTCTTGATAGCGGGGAGACAGTAATGGCTTTTATCTATTTCTCTGTTTGAACAAGCAAAAACAGCACAAAAATTAACCATATTGAAGACCGATTAAGCCTTGCTTGCACGAAAGACAGTCGCTACGTTCACACTGCAAGGCTTAATGCTCAATTCCGATTTTTTTGTGAAATCCGATTTTTTTGTGAGGTCGTTCACATTAACAAATGTATGCGACTTGTATGTGATCCTCAGTATGAACGAAAAGCGACCTAAAAGTGTTCCGCATGCGCATTGCAGGATACGACGACGTCACACGCAGTGAGCATGGCCAGTGTTTACGGAAGTAAAACCGCCCGGTTGCAGTTTGACCCATCCAATCTAGCTTGAATAGCTGTATCCCCCCAAATGGAAATCGGCTCCCTAACCTCTGCGTCCTTCCATTGAGAAGATTCAGAACCTTCACAGCCCGAAGCGTCCCTCGCATTGATGTCATGCGCAGGGGCGCAGATACGTTTTTTGAACTGGGAGGGACAAAAAACTGGGGGGGGGGGGGGGGGGGGGGAGACAAAGCTGGCAGCAAACCAACCCCAACCCCGATATGCCTGTCAAACTTGTTGTTAGTAACCATAGCAACCAAGCTCGAGCTCGCAACCTGTGCAGTCTGCGCAGCTCAACCAACCGAATATCAGTCTTTCTTTTGTTTTATGTGAGTTGTTGCAACTACGTATACACTGCTGTGCACCTCAATAAACCGAATGGTAATTAGTCTTTTGATTTTTCCGTGAGGTTTGCCTTATGCAAAGAAAGGCAGCATAGACGTTTTTTCCTCCCTATAAGTGGGGGGGACCGAACGAGGTGAATTTAAATATGACTCGTCCCACCCTCTATCTGCGCCCGTGATTATGCGCCATGTTGTTGTAACTTTTTTTGAGAGACCCGCCGCCTACTTCAGCGCAGAATAGTGACGTTTGTGGCTTGTTGATGACGTGCAAGTCGGATGAATGCGACCTGGCGGTTCAGACTGAAGTCGCATATGAAAAGAGCGGATAGGAATCGGAATTAGGACCACATATCCAAACGACCTGGGTCGGATTTGAAAAAATCGGATCTGTGTCGTTCATATTGTCAATAAAAGATCGGATACAGGTCACATATGGGCGAAAAGATCGGATTTGAGTCACTTCAGCCTGCAGTGTGAACGTAGCCAGTGGGTGTCTGACCCCAGCTGTAATTATCATGTGATGCGTAACGTCATGCACAAGGGATCTATAAACAGTATGCGTACCATACTACAAACAGCGGGGGTATATAAAATAACTTGCAAAGCAGTAAATGAAATCAAGACTAAGAAAACAGCCAAGACATAATGGCGGATACGTAGTGAGAGACGCTTTTAGGAACTGAAATAAAAGATCAAAAAGCTGAATTTTTGTGGTGCTAGTTTGTAATACGCGCTCATTCCAACTTGCCTGGTCGGGCATGTCGGGGACATATCCCACTTGCCTGAATGCATGTTTTACTTGCCCCAGGCAATCGGGCAGTCCTTAATGTCGAGCCCTGTTGTATTGTTGATGCGTTTCCTGTATCTTGATTGGCTTACTGCTCCTGACGCCACGAAGTAGCCGGATGTACAAAACATTGTTGAAAAATGGCCGAGTAAAAAGCCTACAGTTGCAAAAATAATAAATGTGATATGGGAAAGCATTTTCTCTGTGTTCTATTGCTGACAACCGAGCAACGTAAACAACTTGCTAAACAGTGGCTACACAACTTTGGAATGGGTCACATTTTTGAAACACTCAACTTCGGTAGAAATTGTTTGTGAGGACCATTTTGAGCCCGACTACTTCGAAAGGAATCTACAGGTCGAGGTCTTGGAATACGCAGGTCGCATTAGACTCAAACCCAATGCTGTGTCAACAATATTCCAAGACTGTCCACGGATAAGGGATTCAGGCCATATAAGCTGATTAACTAGAATAGTATAGACATTCAAAGCTTTATATATTTATTTATATTTAGGCACTGCCTAAAAGCTATGCTCCCAAGGAGTGTAAAATGGGTTAGTAAATAATCCCACGTTATTTAAAAAAAAAGAAAAAAAAAGAGCAAATTAAAAATAAGTGCTGGATAAAAGCCCATCTCTCTTATGTAAATAAAAGATACAAACTTCATTGTCCGGTGCTCCGCAATTCGCACCGCTATAAACTCGCACTCTGCTTCGAGCCATCACTAGCCTATATTTAGACCATATAAGCTATTGTGGCAAATTGCATGTCTATATTTATACTCACACACGCAATAAATAGTCTTTATAGCTTATATGGACACACATACACTAAGTTTCTATATATAATAGGCTGTTTACTAATTTGCAAGTTCTCCATCTGGTGCTCTCCCTCTAACATCAGGCTACCATGCCACATGCTACACACCAAGCTGTCACAGTCTGTATATAGTCCATTTTCAAATGCAGGCTTGTGTGCAACACATTTCTAAACTGGGTTTATCTGTGAAACAATTCGACAACTGTGCCTGTATTATATTGCATTAAACGTTTGTGCTCTTTACAACAAACACACAGTTTTCCGCTTGGCACACTTTCCACATCAGCACGAGATGGCTGCCGAACCCTTTGACCTGCCTTCCCAACTTTGAACTTGCAAAGCACCACCAATTTCATCATTAGAATCATCTGATGAAATCATTCATCAGATGCAGATAGTCCTTTTTCCAAGGTTCATACAGATACCCGGTTCCTCTGCTGTCCACACTGACTTGAAGATAATCCTCTTTCATCTGAATAAATCCAGGCTAACAAGCATGTTTACATCAGCTACACTTAAAATTCTGGTACCTGGCCATCAACGAATTTACGCCACATCCTGAATGTCATATTAGTAGCCCACGTGCAATAAAGCTTGACATGCTTTTGGATTTTTAAGCTTATGATAGTTCATCAGGTGGCTGCACCTGTGTGCATAATTATAATTAGGGCTTGTACTAATACACAGGAATATACAACCTTTTTAATCTTTATTTGTTGTATACCTTATAGAAGATCTATTTTTCACAATATTCGGCTCAAAATAGTTTGTAGTGCTTAAATATGATTCCATTTAAGCCTAGGTCACAACCGGACGTACGATTTTTTGGCCGTGCGATTTTTGGCGTTTCCCAAATCGCTGCGGTTTTTTTTGTTCGTGGAGAAAGACGCACGTTGGCCGCAAGTTCGTCTTGCAACCTGAAAATAACGTAAGCGCCCATAGAGTTTGTTTGATATGACAAAGAACCTCTGCGGCCGGTCTGCGGCCAGTCCATGGCTCGAAAATCAGCACGTCACACGCGCGCCCTCCGTGCGTTTCTTGCGTTTTTTGCACGCAGACCGGCCGTAGGAGCACGGTTGTGACCTAGGCTTTAGCCACTCTGGCTTTCCACAGAGGTGCAAAAAAGTGATAACGATCTGCTGAGTGGTGAGAAGCTCTTCAAACAAATACCTTGCCATCTATCGTTTCAAATCCACAGACGAGAACACTTTCTGAAATACTAATATACATTCATAGCTGACAGTTTCAGTTCTCTCAGTTCATTTCTCTCTCAACCACAATGGAAACAGTTATATACAAGAAACATCAACACAATTGAATGTTATGTGAATGTACGGACATTTGATACAGGAAAAACGTACAAAAATCCTAGCAGGTCGAGAGAATTTTACTACAAACAAATTTTAACACAAAAGCTTGGTGTAAATTAGGGGACGAGATGTCTATTTTTTTTTCCCTTTCACATAGGAGTCAAGCCTCCATTTTCAAAAAAAAAAAAAGAGCATTTCTACAGGCTCACAAAAAAAAAAAAATCCCAGATATACAGTCAGCGAGTAACAGAAGTATGATTACAGTATCCTGTCGTCTTCACTGGATTTACTTTTTGCCCAGCAAATTTTATTTGTCTTTACCACTGCTTTATCTGAAAAACAGAAAAGCATAGTTTTCAGGTGTCTCCTGCATCACTGTAGTAAGAGGACCAAGATTATAAGCACTAAAGCTAAACTTAGTTTGGGTTGGAACAAATCATCATCATCTACACTGCATGTGTGGAACAGTTTCTATTGATTGTGTAAAACAACACACAATCGCTCCCTCCAAAATCCATTCTGGACAATACAACCATTGGACTGAATTTACTTAGACATACTTTATCCAGTCGCTTCTGCCAGGTCTCCTCACGTTTGACCATGATCTCAATGCAGTGGGACATTGTAGAGAGTATGCCTTCTGTGGTGGCTTTAAAAGTGATGGCTTCACCTTTGAAATCAATGCCAATGGGCCCTCTGGAGCTGGCCATAGAGAATACTAAAGCAAGAAGAAAGACAGTCTTTTCATGTCTACTTTTCCCAATAACTCAAATATAGTCATGTTTAGAATCCTAATTGTGTGCAGTAAGACTGGAAGATTAACGTAACATACATTTT
This sequence comes from Neoarius graeffei, assembly GCF_027579695.1. NCBI lineage: Eukaryota > Metazoa > Chordata > Actinopteri > Siluriformes > Ariidae > Neoarius > Neoarius graeffei. The sequence goes on along the minus strand of NC_083592.1, from coordinate 27,640,473 downwards.
TAATAGATATGAAATATATTTAAAACCACTGTGTGTTAATTCATGAACTGTTCATGTTCTAATGGATTAAGAGGAGCAGTGTGATTTGAAGCAAGTGTGCAATGACTGATTAACCAAGGTAGCTAAATATAGCCATCCAATTTGTTTGTGTGTGCATGAAAAACGTTTTAGAGATTTGAAATGCTTCCATTAGTAATGTTTGCCAAACAACAACAAAACCCTTTTCCTTTTAACTTGAAATGTATAAAAAAAAAAAAAATGTTTGAAATGTGAGAAACTACAGTGGAAAATGATTTTCCCCAGGAAACTGTGATTACGCATAATTCTTATATGGCATAATTTATCACAATTCAATTACAAGAAACCAATACCAGAAAGCCACTGGTGCTGTGCTAACCTCTCGAATTATTCCTGTCTTATTCTCAGTTATTGTCTACAGACAGAATATTACCAACTTAAATGGTTAACGAATGTGCAAAAAAGGTACAATATGCACATTCTGCTTTAATACCAAGTCATAAGATAAGCTTATATAAGGTTGCCTTCTCAGTTATTTTCATGGAATATGTTTTCGAATTATGCTGCATGGACATTAGCATTGCTGTGTGGCTAGCATTTCATTTCATGTGACGAAGTGCAGTCATCTTATTCATGATGTTGAATAAGAAAATCCATTCATTCAATGTAGATCTATTCTGACTAGAAATTTGACGACAGGTCAAAATCACACTGAAGGTCTTGAAGGAAATGTGTAAAACAGCAGCTCCTGCAGAAAGTGGCATCATTATATAAACTGATGTCTTTGCCGAAAATCGTTTAAAAAAAAAAAAAAAAAAAAAAAAAATCACAAAATGTAATGGGAACAAGGTAATGGCAGAAAATGCTGCAAACATTTGTAAGCATAGTTTCATTTTACCATTTGCTTCTTATACTTAAGGCAGATGGAAACAAAGCATACGTTTGTAGATCAACCGACTTGTCTCTGCAGGACTTAGAAAAACACCTGCCTGCAGCATTAGTCATTTTACCTATGATAACTCTTTAGGTCATGAGACATTCCAGTTATTTTAAAAATGCTACCTACCATAGTCAAGTAATAAAACAAACAGGAAGAGGATATGCAATCAAACTTACACTTCTCTTTGCTGCTATTGTTGTGGAGGTAGTCTCCATTTGGCCGTAAGGTGGAAAAATCATCTTCACCATCCTCAAATACTGCACGAGAGAACAGAACACAAACACGAATCAAAGAGGCCGGCTCACACTTCCCAGAATCCTCTGCGCCAAGTAGCGAGTCACCATTTTCAATATTAGTGATATTCCAAAAACGATCCGCAACAATTTGGCGACGTCCTCGGCCGTAAATCTTATACTGCAACATGAAACTGAAGATTTGTCGTCAAACTATATACATTTTACATTCTTTCCACCAATCCCTTCTGTTTTCATCTGGTTATTCATTTGTAATATAATGACACGAACCAACCTCAGCCATTTCACAGGTGGCCACGAAGGAAAGAAAAGATGAGGCATATTTTGTTCATAGCTTGACAAATGTGTGTCAAAGACTGACAAAATCATTTTTCTTAGAACATGGCCAGCTTGCAACAGTGTTCTCATTTGTGGACTCTCGTTACAAGATGTTTGTATTCATCAGTACTCGTCAGTCTACTTCGTATCCTTCCATACCAGACACTATCAGGGAGGAGACAAACCACTTAAAGTATCCTGTATAGAAAACTATGGGGAAAAGTCCATAACGTCAAAGATGGCAACTGTATGCACATACCCCTCCCCTCCTCCCAGAAAACCAATAATCTGCCGAACCAGGAGATGTGTCAAGTGTTGCGTCGCTGATGAAAGATCATAGTGGCGCATGTGTACTAGAAGTACAGCAACCCTGTGCATGTGTAGAAGTACAGTAGTAGAACCTGTGAGGGGAAAAAAGCTTTTTAAACCTTATTTTGGGGCAAAGTCTTTTTTTTAATGAGATTTGACTGCCATTCTATACATCGGTGGCCAGTGAAGGTGCAGTTAAGGCTCTCTACCTATTTATTTAGATAAGAGCCTGATCCTGTTAGCCTAAAATAACTGCCCTGGCACGTGATCGAGATGGCTGCTGAATAGCGAGACTTGTCTACACAGACTTTGACTAAACCTCACAGTTGGAGGGAAGTTTCAAAAATTATTTTTGCAAGTAGAACAAAGACCTTTTGCCTTTGTTTACTTTTAGTTCCCCCCTCTACATTTCTTTGGAATTGAGTGTCGACACTTTTTTTTTTTTTTAAAAAAAGGTATAAGAGAGACAAGATGAGTTAAACTCGAAATTCTTTCCATTATGCAACAAGCTGCAGATTGTTGCCAAAAGGCAAAACAGTAATTCCAAGCAGACCATAATACAACTTATACACAAGGAAAATGTACTCCTTGGCTTCATGTCCTGGAGATAGAACATATCACACAGCTTTACAGTTCAAAGTGGATTTGGTCAGGTCACCTACAGTGTCTTGCAAAAGTATTCATCCCCCTTAGTGTTTGTCCTGTTCTGTCACATTACAAGCTGGAATTAAAATGGACTGTTGGGGGGTCAGCATCATTTAATTTACACAACACACCCACCACTTTAAAAGGTGCCTTTTTTTTTTTAAATTGTGACACAATAAAGTTGAAAAAAAAAATAGAAATCTGGAGTGTGCATAAGTATTCACCCCCTTTTGAATGAAACCCCTAAAATAAGAGCTGGTCCAACCAATTCACTCAAGTCATAATTAGTTGATTAAGATCCACCTGTGTGCAATCAAAGTGTCACATGATCTGTCATATGATGTCTGTATAAATTAACCTGTTCTGGAAGGACCCTGACTCTACAACACTAAGCAAGCAAGCAATAAGAAAACCAAGGAGCCTCCAAACAGGTCAGAGACAAAAGTTGTGGAGAAGTATAGATCAGGGTTGGGTTATATATCAAAAAAAGAAAAAAAAATCCCAAACTTTGAATATCCCACAGAGCACCATTAAATCCATTATAGCAAAATGGAAAGAATATGGCACCATGACAAACCTGACAAGAGAAGGCTGCCCACCAAAACTCACCAGGTGGGGGCAGGGCAGGCATTAAATCAGAGATGCAAGAAAAACACCAAAGATAAGGAGCTGCAAAGATGCACAGAGGAGATGGGAGTATCTGTCCATAGGACCACTTTAAGCCGTACACTCCACAGAGAGGGGCTTTATGGAAGAGTGGCCAGAAAAAAAAAAAAAGCCATTGATTAAAGAAAAAAAAAAAAAAACATTTGGAGTTTGCCCAACCGCATGTGGCAGACTCCCCAAACACATGGAAAAGATTCTTTGGTCAGATGAGACTAAAACTGAACTTTTTGGCCATCGTGGGAAATGCCATGTGTGGTGCAAACCCAACACGTCCCACCACCCTGAGAACATCATTCCTACAGTGAAGCACGGTGGTGGCAGCATCATGCTGTGGGGATGTTTTTCATCTGCAGGAACAGGAAAGCTGGTCAGGATTGAAGGAAAGATGAACGGCACTAAATACAGGGCAATTCTGGAGGAAAACCTGTTTGAGACTGGAACGCAGGTTCACTTTACAGCAGGACAATGACCCTAAACATACTGCTAAAGCTACACTGGAGTGGTTTAAAGGTAAACATTTGAATGTCTTGGAATGGCTCAATCAAAGCCCAGACCTCAATTCAGTTGAGAATCTGTGGGATAACTTGAAGATTGCTGTACACCAATGCAACCCATCTAACTTGAAGGACTTGGAGCAGTTTTGCCTTGAGGAATGGGCAAAAATGCCAAGGGCTAGACGTGCTAAGCTAATAGAGACATACCCCAAGAGACTTGAAACTGTAATTGCAGCAAAAGGTGGCTCTACAAAGTATTGACTTTGGGGGGTGAATACCTATGCACACTCCAGATGTGTTTTTTCATCTTATTGGTTTTATTAAATAAATAAATTAACTAATTAAATTAAAAAAAAATGCATCTTTAAAAGTGGTGGGTGTGTTGTGTAAATCAAATGGTGCTAACCTGTGGTTGGTTGAAGAGAGCAACTGGACTTGCTTGACGATTCTTGAAAACGTTTCGCCTCTCCTCCGAAAGGCATCCTCAGTTCTGTCTGACTACTAGGGAGTATCCAGTATTTATTCTCTCATGGATCATCATAGAATCCGAATCAGAATGCTGATGGCTGCATTGTGGGCGGCTGATGTCATAGACACCCACCTCTGTTCAATGATGGTCGTTCCAGGTTGACAAAAATGAACAATCCACTCTGGCTAAGATGTCAGCCACCCACAATGCAGCCATTAGCATTCTGATTCTGATTCTATGATGATCCATGAGAGAATAAATACTGGATACTCCCTAGTAGTCAGACAGAACTGAGGATGCCTTTCGGAGGAGAGGCGAAACGTTTTCAAGAATCGTCAAGCAAGTCCAGTTGCTCTCTTCAACCAACCACAGATGACTATGTACCTGGACGACTGAGTTTCTTCACAGATAAAATGGTGCTAACCTCAACAATCCATTTTAATTCCAGTTTGTAATGCGACAAAACAGGACAAACACCAAGGGGGATGAATACTTTTGCAAGACACTGTAATAGGCCGGTTTATAGAGGACAAATGACTTTAGGCGACATCAAGCATGCCAGTTTTCCAAGTTCTCTCTCTCACACAAACACAAAATGGGAAAAAGTTGGGACGGTATTTTAAAATTTAAATTAAAACTGAAAAGAAATGACTTGTAAATAACCTTTGACCTGCACTGCACACAAAACAGTACAACAGCACATTATTTGATGTTTTACCTCATGACTTGTTTTTTTTTTTTCAAAAACACTGATGTCAATTTTAATTCTTGCAACACATTGGAAAAAAAAAAGTTGGGACTGTAAAGCATTTACCACTTTGTAATGTTGTCATTCCTCCTCACAACACTTAAAAGATGTTTAGGGACTGAAGACACCAAGTGATGAAGTGTTTTAGGTGTTATTCTGTCCTATTCTTCCTGCAAATAGGTCTTTAGGTGTGCAACAGTACGGGGTCATCGTTGTCATTTTTTCATTTCAAAATTCGCCACATATTTTCTGTTGGGGACAGACACCCTCTTCTTCCACAGCCATGCCTTTGTAATGTTTGCAGAATGTGGATTTGCATTGTCTTGCTGAAATCTCCCTGGAAATGATGTCATCTTGAAAGGCAGTACATGTTGCTCCAAAATCTCAATGTACTTTTCTGCATTAATGCTGCAATCACAGGAGTGTAAATTATCTTTGCCACTGACGACCCCATACCATGACAGACCCTGGCATTTGGACTTGTTGCTGGAAACAGTCTGGATGGTCCTTTTCATCTTTGCTCTGGAGAACACAGCGTCCATTTCTTCCCAAAAAAAAAAAAAAACAACAACCCTGGAATACTGATTCGTCTGACCACAATACACGTTTCCATTGTGTGATGTTCCATCCCAGATGCCTCCGAGCCCAGAGAAGTTGACAGCACTTCTGGACACAGTTACTATAAGGCTTCCTTTTTTTTTTTTTTTTTTTTTACACGGTAAAGTTTTAACTGGCATTTGTGGATGTAACTTCGTATTGCGATGCTTGACAAAGGTTTGCTAAGTAATTCCGAGATCATGTGGTTATATCAGCTAAAGAGGAATGACTGTTCTTGATGCAGTGCCGTCTGAGGGATCGGAGATCATGCGTGTTCAGCTTAGGCTTGTGCCCTTGGCCCTTTGCGCATGAAATTCCTCCATCATCCTTAATGATATTATGCACTAGGGCTGCACGATATCAGAAAAATATGCGATATTCGATAACATGACTGAATATCTCGATATCGATATGTATCACGATAATTAAATATATAATGTTTTTCTTACCTCTACTCGCCGTTCTGCCCTGTATCTTGCATTTTTTTTTTTTTTAAATGCTTCGCTTCCATTCCAACATTATTTTTTATTGGAAAAACATGGCTACACCTGCAATGGTGTCCATCAATCATCTTTAAATCTCTTAATTTTTGTGAGCACAGAAGAAAATGTCTTAAGTTGAAGTAAACAAAAAACTGAAAACTACATTACATTAACATAAAGCATTCAAAATGGCAATTTCAGCGGCTCCCGGGAGATGAAGGTGAGCGACACAGATTCACCATAAACTCAAACACAATCTGTTAATAACACATGCGGGTGAGAGAGCAGTGGTGTGTGTGTGTGTGTGTGTGTGTGAGAGAGAGAGAGAGCGGTAGCGTGTGAGTGAGCGAGCGGTAGTGTGTGTGAGAGAGAGAGAGAGCGGTAGTGTGTGAGTGAGCGAGCGAGCGAGCGAGCGGTAGTGTGTGTGAGTGTGAGAGGTAGTGTGTGCGTGTGTGTGAGAGAGAGAGAGCGAGCGCGCGGTTTTATGTTTTTATGCTTCTGTACAGCAGTGTTTGTCCCAGTGAGCCGCCCCACCACTGTTTTACAGGTACATATCTTGCAAAGTACCTGAGTTTGCAGTACGTCACCCCTCCTGAATCCAAAGTACTTCCAAATAGCAGACGTGCATATTTTTTTTTTTTGGAAACCAGTTCCTCCTCACACAAGTTTGTCTCACCACACTTGCTCCCGCCTTCACCACGAGGCTTTTACTTGTTTTGCAATAGGGGCGGAGTTATCCCGCGGCGCTTGTTGACATTCAAATGTGATTGGACAGCACAGAAAAATGTGCCTTTTATCGAAATTTAAGTAATTTTTGCAAACTATGATATCGCGATATCGATACTTTTTCGATATATTGTGCAGCCCTATTATGCACCATAGAAGGTGAAATATCTAAATACCTTCCCATCTTTCTTTGAGGAGCATTGTTTTTAAACATTTCAATAATTTCCTCACACATCTGCTGACAAACCAGAGATCCTCAGCCCATCTTTGCCCCTCGAACATTAGGCCTTTCCTGTATACTGATTTTGTACCAAATCATGATTATACCTGTTGACATCAGCTGTTTCAAATCATATAATTTAATTGTTTTACTTCATTACTAGCTCTTAAATTTATAATGCTGGCTAAAACAAAAGGTATCAGCATTAACTTTTTCAGCAGTTTGTGCTACAGTAGCTCTTCTGTGGGATTGGATCATATGGGCTAGCCTTCATGCCCCATGCGAATCAGTGAGCCTTCGACACCCATGACCTTGTCGCTGGTTCACCGGTTGTCCTTCCTTGGACCACTTTTGGTAGGTACTAACCACTGCATACCGGGAACACCCCACAAGATGTCTCATTTTGGAGATGCCAGACCCAGCCATCTTCCATCACAATTTGACCCTTGTCAAAGTCGCTCAGATCCTTACGCTTGCCCATTTTTTCTTGCCTCCAACACCTCAACTTCAAGAATTGACTCTTTGCTTGCTGCCTAATATATCCCACCCCTGGACAGGTGCCATTGTAATGAGATAATAAATGTTATTCACTTCAACTGTCAGTGGTCACAACATTATGGCTGATTTTTTTAAATATATATTTATTTAAATAATCAATCAATCACACACACACACCCCCCTCACCTTTGTCCCTGAAGAACTCGTCTCTGTAATCTCCATTTGCACAGTTGTCAAAGTAGCGCTGCAGTGTGTCTACTTGTCTGCACAGAATGTCCCGGAATGTCTCCATCTCTGCCAGCTTCTCTCTGAGACTGTTGCCTTTCTGCACAATGAACAAACAAACAATAAATCTACCTTGTAATAAAATGACAATGCATGTCAACCAAAAAGAACATTTATGCACTGAAAATATATTTAGGGTTCCAAGTCCTCTATACTACAAACCTTACATCAAAGTCTGAGTTCTGTCTTCATTTCAAGTACAAGTGCTTCACAGCCCATTTTGTTTTGCCACTAATGATTGCTCATAAATAGCAGTTTTGATAAAGTACTAGTATTTAGCACAGCACAGTTTATAAAGCCATATTCGTCTTTTTTAATATTTATAAAATACCTTAAAGGAAGATGTGGAGGTGGTCGAGAGGCCACTGGTGGCAGAAGTGAGGGACAGCATGGATCCATGGTGCCGCAGGCTGGTCTCTGAACCATAGCCTGATTCAGCCTACAAACCACACACAGTTTTTGGGCGACTTCAGTTTTTTTCCCCCTCATATGAAGTGTAGAGAACTTGATTTTAGTCATGATATTCCTATCAACACTAGAAACATTCAAATAATAGTATGTATGTATGCAGGAAAGAGAAATCTACTAAAATGTAAAACGTCTAAATAACATTTAAAAAGAGTCCTATACAGCACATATCTACAGCTTTTCTTTTACCATGCTTGGTAAAAACAACAAGTCCCATTTCCTGCCTTTTAATATCAGCTAACAGACTGGATACTTCTTATGAAGAGAGAAGCAGAGAGGTGCCAAGTGTGTGTGTGTGGGGGGGGGGAGGTGTCTCGTGCCTAAATTATAGCCTTTAGATTTCAAATTGTGCTTTGCTAGGGTCATCAAATACTGTTCCACTAGCAACACCAGTCTTGGACGTAATGACACTGGACAAAAGAGAGACTGATTTTGGGTTTAAAGCATACCTCTTATGAAGGTGTGTACACATTCCCATTTTATCTTTGAGAAAGCCAAGCATATCTTTACCAAGCGTATTTTTATACAGCCATTTTCAAACCTACTTTAAAAAAAAAAAAAAAACAAAAAAAAAAAACAGCACTGTGGCCTTATATCTAACAACCGCTTTCTTGCCCACAAACAGTAAATGAAACTGGAATCATTAAAAGGGCAGAAGTCATTATTTGCCAACCAAAGAAAGCCCTGTGGTGAAGTGCTGTAGCAAAATAAAAAGCATGATAAGACAAAATGAGACTGTCTTTTAAGGAGACACTTCTCTCCAGTCCAGCAGCCACTTCCACCAGTAGAAAGTACACTCCATCATAGCCTAGTTGGAATGTTGGCCATGACAATCAAGCTTACAAATTCAAGATAATGGTTGCACCGAGTGACAGTTTCAACACCTTTCATCTTAAAATTTACACCTCCATCCTAGTAGGTACAACTTTTGTCATAAATAAAAATAAAGTGGATTAGTATAAATATGGAGGTGTTTATTGGAAATTGCACACACTGACAGTCCGAATCTCTCGGCCAATCTCTTGATAATCATCTCGAGCGACTCAGAAAAATGACAGCCAATTGCTTCGTCACTGTAAGTGAGGAAGAAATACAAATGATGAAAGATAGTGCTTTTAGGAACGGCATTTAAGATGCTACGAAATTTGGTCAAACTATTCAAAAGGTAAGGTTGAATTGTGATTTTTAATCGATGTATTTTATGTGACTCAGCGTAGATAAGTGACCAGTCTGCGCATATTACATTTGCATGTTGCCTTTGAAGTTTGAAATCATTTTTTCTTTAATACGATTTTTAAAAATAAAAATCACCTGTGTATTTATACTAAAACAATTATCTGCCTCAGGCTCAGTGGATAATAACCTTGACTTCATCTCTATTATTCACCGGTATTCACTTTGCTTTTGGCAAATAATTGTTAATTAACTAATAGCTAAATCAGGGATTATATACACAGCACTGACAGAGGAGAGACCAAGACCTTTTTTTTTTTTTAAATCATGTAAATCATGTTACTGTATACCTTTTCAGAAACTTTGAAATGGCACACATACAGAGTGCTAGAACATGTAAATGTATTTCAATATGCATCAAGTTAAAAAACAACCTGTGTGGAATACATATGATCACTAATAGTGCTAAAATCTACACAAAAATACAAAAAAGAAAATTACAGCCATACGGAAAATTGTGCACCTAAAGCCAATGACAAGTTAGAAGAGTGAGCAGAGCGCTGTGCTAGCTACTGATGTGTGTTCATGGATGGGAAAAAGATGCAAATTAAGCAAATTAATTGAAGCAACATACACGCCAACATGTTACCTTAAAACCACCAAGGTTTTTGAAAGTAGCTTTTATAATTCTATATATAGTAAAACGTCTGCACTGGAAAAGGTTGAATTCTGTGATTAATGGTTTTTTTCCCCCCTCCTCACAATAATCTCAGCTTATTATCTCTAGCCGCTTTATCCTGTTCTACACGGTTGCAGGCAAGCTGGAGCCTATCCCAGCTGACTACGGGCGAAAGGTGGAGTACACCCTGGACAAGTCGCCAGGTCATCGCAGGGCTGACACAGACAACCATTCACACACACCTACAGTCAATTTAGAGTCACCAGTTAACCTAACCTGGCTTTGGACTGTGGGGGAAACCGGAGCACCCGGAGGAAACCCACGCAGACACGGGGAGAACATGCAAACTCCACACAGAAAGGCCCTCGCCGGCCATGGGGCTCGAACCCGGACCTTCTTGCTGTGAGGCGACAGCGCTAACCACTACACCACCGTGCCACCCCTCCTCACAATAATAATTTTTTATTTAGCCACGATTAACATCCATCCTTCATCCGTAACCGCTTATCCTGTGCAGGGTCGCGGGCAAGCTGAAGCCCATCCCAGCGGACCATGAACGAGAGGCGGGAGCTGCAATTAACTGAAAAACAATAACATGACAAACTAAGTCTATTACTACTTTAAAGGAACTGTAGCAAATGGAAAGTGAAAGCATTCAGTCAGCACACATGCAAACATGTGATTAGATTAAAGCCCACCATTCTTCCACTCCAGCAGCCAAAGCAGAAGAGCGTGCTGCTACAGTCCTGGCTGGCTGGCCTGAGCATGGCCCCGCACTGCACAGACACTCCCAGTTTTCCTAATAGCCTCTCTGTAGACACGTGGTGAAGAAGAGCAAGACAGAGACAGCAAACGATGCTTCTTTCCTCCAAAGTGTTGTAAAAGCAGCAGAAAAGCAATGACTGAAATAAAGGCAGCTGAGCTTGTAATGTGAGCCTTGCTGTGGCACGATAAGCATGGAAAGCATTGTGTGCAAGTGTGTGAAGCATGAGGACTGAGAAAGGGAGGGGATGTGGGAGAACAAGAGAACACACACACACACACACACCTCCTGCTCAAGTCGGTCAGCAGCATCCATCCCTGCGGCAGCCCAGCAGAGACAAAGAGATGTGTGGGGGCGAGCGACAGAGATAAAGCTCACACCGGTTGAATGTCCAGCATTTGCTGAACCACTCCTTTGCTTGCTGATTGCCACTCCACTGGGTTAAAACTAAGGTTTTAGTGCTGTACGTACCCCTTCAGGAGCAGCATGCTCATGTATTATTCAAATAGAATGAATCGTTATTCCAGAAAAAAAGCCCATCATCTGCAGCATGAATCTGTGCACACACAAACACATGCACGCATGCACACTTTAGCAGAGAGCTGGGTGTTCTCACCAATATATCACAATATTTTTCAAATCACATGACGATATTTTAGTTTCCAAAGCAGCTTGCATGAAAAAAAAAAAGTATATCTCTTGAGAACAGCAATGCTAGCTGTGGTACCAGTTGCTGAAGTCTGCCTGTCAAATATTCTCTGTATTCGCTCACCGGGATCATTCTTAAAACGAGAAAGCACCCAGTAACACAGGGGTGGACAAATCTTAAATTCATTAGCTAGGCCGCATAGCAAGTGGAAGTTTTGGTTGCCTGGAAACCTAATTGACTCAGCAGCTAGTTAAGAGCATTAATATAGAAAAAGGGAGGTGGTGGCTGCATAGCCATGGTCCTTATCCTCTGCTGTGGTTTTTTTAATGTAGCACATTGTGTTTGCATCATATGCATGTATTATCATCTCACATCATACATAGTATGTATTGTGTGATTCTAACCAGTATCTTTATTTCCTCTTGACATGTTTAACTACTTGGTGACGTATTATGTGTCAGCTTTGCACTGAACTTTTTCACTTTGCGTCATCAGTGTTTCCACACAGCTGCATGTTTTTTTATTCTCAAGAGGCCATTTGTACAGGACTGAGATGTGTCATGTCAATGCAAAGTGCATCATTTTAACATCAACACGTACAAAATGAAAACTTTTTTGCAGATGTCAGGAATAGGTTTTAAAATTCCTTCTCTGGCCATTGAACCAAGCACATATTAATAAATGACAGGTAACCTGAATGCAAAACCTGCTTAACCTGTGTGCATGAGGTTGTGATTTGTCCACCAATAAGTAACGTTTGTACAGTTTGCAGATTATGTTCTCCTGTGCAATGTCTGAGGGTTTTTTTTGTGCGTGCGTGCACGTGTATTAACAAAGCATGTCCACACTGTAGACCAAATCAGAATGTTTGGAACGATACAGGTTGACCATCTTGTGTCTCAAACTGAATATTAAAAAGGGTAAAGATTAGAAGAATATAAATATTAGGAAGAGTGCATGATATCCAAGGAATATTTAATTACATGATCACCAAAAGCATTTTTTAAACAAAATACTTATGAAATAATTTGAATAATACTATACTGAATACAATTAAAATCTTATCCAATATGATGCACTGCTGATTTGGTCTGTTGATGTGCCAACACAAAGGGGTATGAAATTGTATTAATAAAAATTAAGAACATTAAGTCTAAGAACGTCGGTCTTGCAATACTACAACCCCGATTCCAAAAAAGTTGGGACAAAAGTACAAATTGTAAATAAAAACGGAATGCAATAATTTAGAAATCTCAAAAACTGATATTGTATTCACAATAGAACATAGACAACATATCAAATGTCGAAAGTGAGACATTTTGAAATTTCATGACAGCAACACATCTCAAAAAAGTTGGGACAGGGGCAATAAGAGGCTGGAAAAGTTAAAGGTACAAAAAAGGAACAGCTGGAGGACCAAATTGCAACTCATTAGGTCAATTGGCAATAGGTCATTAACATGACTGGGTATAAAAAGAGCATCTTGGAGTGGCAGCGGCTCTCAGAAGTAAAGATGGGAAGAGGATCACCAATCCCCCCAATTCTGCAGCAATATCAGAAAGGAGTTCGACAGTGTAAAATTGCAAAGAGCTTGAACGTATCATCTACAGTGCATAATATCATCAAAAGATTCAGAGAATCTGGAAGAATCTCTGTGCATAAGGGTCAAGACCAGAAAACCATACTGGGTGCCCGTGATCTTCGGGCCCTTAGACGGCACTGCATCACATACAAGCATGCTTCTGTATTGGAAATCACAAAATGGGCTCAGGAATATTTCCAGAGAACATTATCTGTGAACACAATTCACCGTGCCATCCGCCGTTGCCAGCTAAAACTCTATAGTTCAAAGAAGAAGCCGTATCTAAACATGATCCAGAAGCGCAGACGTCTTCTCTGGGCCAAGGCTCATTTAAAATGGACTGTGGCAAAGTGGAAAACTGTTCTGTGGTCAGACGAATCAAAATTTGAAGTTCTTTATGGAAATCAGGGACGCCGTGTCATTCGGACTAAAGAGGAGAAGGACGACCCAAGTTGTTATCAGTGCTCAGTTCAGAAGCCTGCATCTCTGATGGTATGGGGTTGCATTAGTGCGTGTGACATGGGCAGCTTACACATCTGGAAAGACACCATCAGTACTGAAAGGTATATCCAAGTTCTAGAGCAACATATGCTCCCATCCAGACGACGTCTCTTTCAGGGAAGACCTTGCATTTTCCAACATGACAATGCCAAACCACATACTGCATCAATTACAGCATCATGGCTGCGTAGAAGAAGGGTCCGGGTACTGAACTGGCCAGCCTGCAGTCCAGATCTTTCACCCATAGAAAACATTTGGTGCATCATAAAACGGAAGATACGACAAAAAAGACGCAAGACAGTTGAGCAACTAGAATCCTACATTAGACAAGAATGGGTTAACATTCCTATCCCTAAACTTGAGCAACTTGTCTCCTCAGTCCCCAGGCGTTTACAGACTGTTGTAAAGAGAAAAGGGGATGTCTCACAGTGGTAAACATGGCCTTGTCCCAACTTTGAGATGTGTTGTTGTCATGAAATTTAAAAATCACCTAATTTTTCTCTTTAAATGATACATTTTCTCAGTTTAAACATTTGATGTGTCATCTATGTTCTATTCTGAATAAAATATGGAATTCTGAAGCTTCCACATCATTGCATTCCATTTTTATTTACAGTTTGTACTTTGTCCCAACTTTTTTGGAATCGGGGTTGTAATTATTTATATAAATGTAGAAATGACATTGATTACAGTGACAATAGTGCAAAAAATGTTTTTAAAAAAATGTTTTCCCCCAACCAGCCCAACTTTAACAATCATGATTCACCGCCAACTGTGACCCTACATCCACTCTACAGTGAACCTCAGCTTGGAAACACTGCTTTACATAATATTTTTACTCTCAAAAGCCCTTTTCTATAGAGTCAAGAGAGCGATTACATAGAAAATTAGCTAGAGAAAGAGGGTTACAAGAAAAGGACACAGCATTAATCTCATCTCATCATCTCTAGCCGCTTTATCCTTCTACAGGGTCGCAGGCAAGCTGGAGCCTATCCCAGCTGACTACGGGCGAAAGGCAGGGTACACTCTGGACAAGTTGCCAGGTCATCACAGGGCTGACACACAGACACAGACAACCATTCACACTCACATTCACACCTACGGTCAATTTAGAGTCACCAGTTAACCTAACCTGCATGTCTTTGGACTGTGGGGGAAACCCACGCGGACACGGGGAGAACATGCAAACTCCACACAGAAAGGCCCTCGCCGGCCCCGGGGCTTGAACCCAGGACCTTCCTGCTGTGAGGCGACAGCGCTAACCACTACACCACCGTGCCGCCTACACAGCATTAATGAATCTCTCAATAGTTGTTTGTTAACTCACAATTCGAAACAGCTTGGAAATCATCTACCAATAAGTGGGAATCCAACAGCTCAGAACTACTCAGGAGCAGCTTTCTGAACAGTACAAAGGAGACTAGAAACAGGATTTCTAGACTGGACAGACCGTTTCCATGGTTTAAAATTACCCAATATAAATAGATATTTGTTTAGATAGATAAACTGGTAGATCAGTTGACAGACTGATAGCTCAATAAATAGATGCAATGATTGGGTAAGAAATCTTAATATAGCAACACTGCCCAGGAAGCACCCAATATAATGACTGGAAGACAAATTCAATATTAAATTCGATGAAGCTAGTTTCAGTCTTGTGTTACACTGTACAAAGTTATGGAATCAATTTTGTGCCAAAATGTTCATACAATACTTTTGAAATATCAAACAAAAACGACAAATCAAAATACAAAAAAAAAAAAAAGTCAATTTTCTTAGACTGGCAAACAAATTATTTGTGTAATCGTGCAAAATATTCTATTACTCTTCAGAAACCTTTTATTTTTGTTCCGCGTCTTTCTCAGTTTTGTTTGACGTAATTTATATTGGTTGTGATTCCAGCTCTCATTTGCGCTCCCTGACTTTTTGCTTGCAGTTTTGGCACAAACTTCACGTGTGGGCGGGCTGTCCAGGAATGCATTCCCATTGGCTAACTTGTGTTTGACTGACAGCTACGCTCAGCCATTCCCTACTCGGATTCTGGCGGACTGTTTGGCGAGTGACCGATCCATTGACGGTAAACAAGGATCGAGTGGACTTCAGTGGCGACTATGATATTGAATTAATTCAACAAAGTGTAAATTCAGTATCATAGTCGCCACTGAAGTCCACTCGATCCTTGTTTACCGTCAATGGATCGGTCACTCATCAAACAGTCCGCCAGAATCCGAGTAGGGAATGGCTGAGCGTAGCTGTCAGTCAAACACAAGTTAGCCAATGGGAATGCATTCCTGGACAGCCCGCCCACACGTGAAGTTTGTGCCAAAACTGCAAGTAAAAAGTCAGGGAGCGCAAACGAGAAAGCTGGAATCGCAACCAATATAAATTACGTCAAACAAAACTGAGAAAGACACGGAACAAAAATAAAAGGTTTCTGAAGAGTAATAGACTGATATTTTGCACGATTACACGAATAATTTGTTTGCCAGTCTAAGAAAATTGACTTTTGTTTTTTTGTATTTTGATTTGTCGTTTTTGTTTGATATTTCAAAAGTATTGTATGAACATTTTGGCACAAAATTGATTCCATACAAAGTGTGTTTGCTATTTAAAGCCTGAAAGGCTTTCGTAGACTTCTTAAAATTTCAAAATAGATATTTTGAAATGTTAAGAAGTCTACTAAAACTGTCAAAACAGACTCACTCTACTGTGAACTATGGACTGATTAGTTAATATTTGACTTTTAGTCATGGGTGATCAAATCATGGATGGATGGATGTTTAACAAAAATTTTTGCATTGGCATGGTAACAGAGTGTCACTTTCTACCAGCAGAAGGCGCTGCAACCTGAACAACTTGTGCGGTGTCCTCCAAGGGTGTCCAATCATTGTTTCACTTCGAGTCTCTCTCACACACACACCATATGCACACTGAGTCAGATGATATCTACTCTGACACAAAGGCTCCACTGCCAGTTCAGCATTTTTTAACAGCAAAAAAAGTCCTAATAAACCAAGATCAGCACTGCTTACCACAAATTAGGTCCTAATTAAGGAAGTAAAAACACATCCTCTACAGAAAAGTGTGCTGGATCCAAACTATATTTAATTTAAAACGCGCTAACATTTTATCTAGCAGTTCCTTTCTCATCCACAAGACACATGGAAACCCCTGACATGAGTTCCAACACTCAGAGCATGTGAGAGGTATTAGCAAAACTATCACGTGCTATAGTTTTACAGAGCTGAAATAAAAGATTCAAGAATGCTGTCATCTCAAGAACACCCACAGCCAAGACAAGCCGCGTGTTAAAAGGGACAGGCCCACTGAACCCTCCCAGATATCAGCCATGTTCCACAGGTTGTGGGATAAAAAGACATTACAGGCATTTAGCAGATGCTCTTATCGAGAGCGACGTACAACAGGACAGCAGTGGGGCTTAGATGCTTTGCTCAAGGTTCACGTCAGCCATTCCTGCTGGTCCGGGGAATCAAACAGGCAACCTTTTGGTCCCCTAGCTGCTTCTCTAACCTCTACATCACACTTCTGCCTCGGAACAGGGACTAACAAAGGAACAAACCTGATGTTTGTGAACCACTGCCAGGTCTTTAGACTAAGTAACATCTTGCCTAACCAGTTTCTTATAATGGACAACATTCAGTATACTGCGATGTCAAAATCCTCCACACATTATTAAAGACTTGTGCATGAAATACACTGACAAATCATTGTTAAAGAAAAATTGTATTGACTGCGTTTGGGAAATAAGCTTCCAAATTACACGGTGAAAAATGCCCGCCTTTAATCTATGTTAAAACTCACCAACACTGTGACCATACATTTATTTTTTGCTTCAAATATACAGTACATCACAAAATATATTCTGTACTTTCCTGTCAGCAAAATATAGAACTAACATGGAGAACAGGATAACTCACAGATCATATGCCTTAGTACCATGTGAGTGAATAAAAGACCTAACACACCAAGGGTTAGTAAATTAGGCAAACAAAAGTAAGTCACTTCATGCTTATAATGGAAGGTTGTCCAGGATGCACTGTACCACAACAAGAGCTGGAACAAGTCCAAAGAAATTTAAAAACTGGTGACCTTGCTCCTTGATCCAATTTAGACTGGCATGACTGCTTTCCTGATTGTATGATTGCTAAAATAAAATTCCTGCACTGCAGCAAATATTTGGCACGGCACTCTGAGAAGACTGTGGTAAATTATAAGGAAAATATTAACTACTTATTAAGTGAGCGCGAGGTCTCTACAGGAAAACATCAGACCGAGGGCTTGACAAAAAGACTGAGGTCTGATATTTTCCCGTAAAGACTGAGCAAGTGAGGTTAATACGGAGTTTATTATACGCTTTTTTTATTTCTAAGATTAAAATAGACGGTCATTATATGGAGGCGTGACGCTGCCTTCAGTCACATCATATTTGTAATGTAGTTGAGTCACACAAGAAGAATAAATGGTTAGCGGTTTCAAAACTGAATTCTGTTAGCGATTAGTGGTTTCTGAATGCTTGTCATTGCTCATTTCTTGAATAACTTGGTGACTTTTGTCTTTTCAGCAGTTTTTGATTCCAGTTTGATTTCCAATTAATCTTCGTCATGTTGTTCTTGCTTGTTTTTTGCAACATTGAAAGCCGGCACCTTGGAAAGAAAGTCCGTAATCGCCCACAGGCATACGGGAAAATACTGCCCGCCAAGGAACCAATCAGAGTGCACGATTTTACCAGAAGTAGCTTGTGCCATATAACATTATTTGATCCGCATTCACTGGATATGAACAATCGCACGCTCTGATTGGCTACTCTACTACTAGACCATCAGCTCATATACCGTGAGTAGAGAAAAACAAAACGGTGGAGCGTGTTGCTGAGCCAACCGACGACGAAATTTTAATTTAAAAAAAAAAAACCCTCTACTCAAAAACAAAACCACAAAAAATGCAAAAAAGCACCAAAACATGGAATAAAAATATTTGATGGTAAGAACGCATCTTTTTTTTCAAGAATTATTATAGCATTTTTCACAAATTGTTACTGTCATTTCCTCGGTTTGTTTACATTCTAAGTGGAAATGATTTTGTCGGATGTTTTGTATAAAGTTTTTATTTATTGAATTTGCAAAAAATAAAAAATGCTCCGTTTCTCAAAATCCAGTGACCGTGGATAGAATAAAACAGTTATTCTACTCACTCAATCTCATTGTACATGGCTTATAGCCAACGAGGCACATATCAACTTATGTATGACTCGATTTCGTGGAATAACTGTTAAATAGTTAACAGCTCTATTTAAGAGTTTATTGAACAACTATTTACTTCCACTTGTTTTTGTAACCAGTTTGCATGCCTGAAGTTAGTGATGTAGATCACCCGGCAGCTCTGGCACATTTTAGAAATTTGGAAGTGTCTTCCACTTTTCATTTTAGTTTATAAGAACTCTGAGCTGTCCCATTTCATATTTAATTTGTTCTGTGGACAGAGCTGTTATCACACTAACTGTCGTATGGCCAAATTCATGTCATGGAGCAACATCAAGCCTCTAGTCATAAAATCAAAACTCAAGGATATTGCTGAACTGTTTTTTTTTTTAAACCTTGTGGTTGTCTAAACTAGACTCTTACTTTAGAAGCACATTTAAATAGCTTAAGACCGAAATGTGCACTGAAAAAAAAAAAGCGCGAAATTTTTATTATGTAGATATAAAGGATACTCAGGCCTGGCTTTAGTGCAGTGTGGGGGAAGGCAACAGAAAAATGTGTCTCAAAATTGAGCGTGTCTGTGTGTTTGCACGACTGATTTACAGGTCAAGAATCCCGAATCAGGCTCTGCTAACCTACAAATGATTAATTTTCACTCAAACAGTACAGATCAGAAGGAAGACATAGAAGGCTATTAAAAACGTAGTGAAGGTTACCTTGTGAAGTTCAATGGTATCGATCCACTGGTGCCGGAGCTCAGGATCTTCAGCTCGCAGATACCAAATGTTGTCATTTACACTGATGTCAAAGCGGCATTCGTCAAATTCATGCGGCTGTGGGCAAAGACATAAAAATCTATATACATTTCACCAACGGAACTCAAAAAAAACACACAGCTCCTACGTTACTGAAAAGGAAAAACAAAATTACATGCATGTCCATTTCAGTACAGGATTCTGACATGAATGATGAAAAAATGATCACAGCACACACATACTACCATACAAACAATACCGAATCAAATGAGAAATGTGATCCCCCAGACTAACTAATGCTAAATTATAATAAAGAAAAAAGCGTTTTAATTAAATGCTCAGTAACAAACAGGCTTGTGCCTTATTGATTTTTGCCCTGCTCACGACTGTCCAGTTTAACACACTGATGAAAGATGTAATTGTTCAGAACTGATAGCCAATAGAGTGCTGGTCAAAGCGATCTTTTAAGTTTATTGTGTGTCACATTGTATGAGATGATGACAAAATCGTAGCACATTCCATGGCAGATTGTACAATCAGTTATTTTCATGCTATATTCAAATTATACCACAGCTTTTTTTGAATCATTGAATATGATTGCTCAGACGTTGTGCACTATTTTTCATATAACTGCACAGGCAGCTCCAGCTATAACATGAACAGTAGGTTAACATTAATGAGCTTGTTCTGATATAGTATTTAAAAATGGCTGTTTAAAAAAGTAATTATTATGATTAATATAAAAGATTGTAGAACACTGTGTGTGAGCGTGCACATGAATGAATGAGACAGAGAGAGGGAGAGAGACAGAGATACACCCCTTTTCCACCAACAGAAAACACTTTCCATTCTGGTTCATGTACCAAATTTTGAACCGTTCAAAGCATTCTGACCAAAAATTATTTCATACAAAACCTGAAAGTTGGAACCAAAAGATAACTGGTTGTTCTGGTTCAAGTTATGACGACATCAGTGGGCATTAGGCATGTAACAATATATTATGCAACGTAAACTGCGATCCAAATTTATGATTATTCAAATTGATGAAATTTTTAAAATGAACCGTGATCATCAGCCTGCATAATCTCTTAATTTTTCCTCGCTCTAATTGCTTTGTTTAGACAGCAGATGGCACAATAATGCAAAATAGTGGAAATACACATGACTTCACCACAGGCGGACGTAACGTAACAGTGCTAACACATCTCTGCGAAAACACAAAACCAGATCTGAAATATGAAAGGGCTGTTGTGTGACTGTACAAATAGGTTTATATATATATATATATATATATATATATATATATATATATAAAATAAAAATCTCCTTCTCACCCCCGGCGGGGGTGGTGGTATCCATGTCATCCTCAAGCTCAGGTCCTCTACCAGAGGCCTGGGAGTTTGAGGGTTCTGCGCAGTATCTTCGATGTTCCTAGTACTGCGCTCTTCTGGACTGAGGCTTCAGATGTTGTTCCTGGGATTTGCTGGAGCCACTCTCCCAGTTTGGGGGTTACTGCCCCAAGTGCCCCCACTACCACGGGGACCACGCAACCCTTGACCTTCCACATCCGTTCCAGCTGCTCTTTCAACCCTTGATACTTCTCAAGTTTCTCATGTTCCTTCTTCCTGATGTTGGCGTCAGCTGGGATCGCCACATCTATCACCACCACCCTCTTCTGCTCTTTGTCCACCACCACTATGTCTGGTTGGTTAGCCAGGATCTGTTTGTCAGTCTGGAAGCTGAAGTCCCACAGAACCTTGGCCCTGTTGTTCTCAGCCACCTTCTGTGGTATCGCCCATTGGGACTTGGGTACTTCTATTCCATATTGGTCGCAGATGTTCCTGTATACTATCCCAGCCACTTGGTTGTGCCTCTCCATGTACGCTGATCCAGCTAGCATCTTACATCCTGCTACTATGTGCTGGACTGTTTCAGGGGCTTCTTTGCACAGTCTGCATCTTGGGTCTGATCTACTCTGGTAGATCCTGGCCTCTATGGCTCTTGTGCTTATGGCCTGTTCTTGTGCTGCCATGATTAGTGCCTCTGTGCTGTCTGTCAGTCCTGCATTATCCAGCCACTGGTAGGATTTCTTGATATCAGCCACTTCCTCTATCTGACAGTGGTACATGCCATGTAGGGGTTTGTCCCTCCAGGTTGTCTGTTCCTCCTCTGCGCTCTCCTCAGGGTTCT
The DNA here is from genome assembly GCF_027579695.1 of Neoarius graeffei. NCBI lineage: Eukaryota > Metazoa > Chordata > Actinopteri > Siluriformes > Ariidae > Neoarius > Neoarius graeffei. The sequence goes on along the minus strand of NC_083592.1, from coordinate 27,618,825 downwards.
GCTGCCTGAGACATTCACTTAGCAGTTCATCCTTTGGGGCCATCTTTCTGATGTATTCTCGGATTTTCGATGTTTCATCCTGGACCGTGGTCTTGACGCTCACTAGCCCTCGGCCTCCCTCTTTCCGCTTAGTGTATAGTCTCTGGGTGCTGGACTTGGGGTGGAACCCTCCATGCATGGTGAGGAGCTTTCTAGTCTTGATATCTGTGGCTTCTATCTCCTCCTTCGGCCAGTTTATGATACCAGCGGGGTATCTGATGACTGGTAGTGCGTACATGTTGATGGCTCGGACCTTGTTCTTACCATTCAGCTGACTTTTCAGGACCTGCCTTACTCTCTGGAGGTATTTGGCTGTGGTTGACTTCCTCATGGCCTCTTCATGGTTTCCATTAGCCTGTGGGATGCCAAGGTACTTGTAGCTGTCTTGGATATCACCCATGTTGCCCTCTGGTAGGTCAATTCCCTCAGTCCGGATCATCTTGCCTCTCTTTGAGACCATCCGGCCACACTTGTCCAATCCGAATGACATCCCTAGGTCATCGCTGTAGATCCAGGTGGTGTGGATCAGCGAGTCTATTTCTCGCTCGTTCCTGGCATACAGCTTGATGTCATCCATGTAGAGCAGGTGGCTGATTGTTGCCCCACTACGGAATCTGTACCCGTAGCCACTCTTTGTGATGATCCGACTGAGGGGGTTCAGGCCTATGCAGAACAGCAGTGGTGATAGCGCATCTCCTTGGTATATGCCGCACTTGATGTTGACTTGGGCAATGGGTTTTGAGTTGGCCTCTAGGGTTGTCTTCCACATTTCCATTGAGTTCTGGATGAAGGTCCTTGGGTTCCTGTTGATCTTATACAGTTCCAGACATTCCAGTATCCATGTGTGTGGCATTGAGTCGTAGGCTTTCTTGTAGTCAATCCAGGCAGTGCACAGGTTGGTCTGTCTCTTCTTACAGTCTCAGGCGACTGTTCTATCAACCAGTAGCTGGTGCTTGGCTCCTCTGGTGTTACTGCCAATCCCTTTCTGTGCCTCGCTCATGTATTGAGCCACATGCTTACTCATTTTTGCCGCAATGATGCCTGACAGGGCCTTCCATGTTGTGCAGAGACACGTAATTGGCCGGTAGTTGAATGGGATGGGTCCCTTCTGGGGGTCCTTCATGATTAGGACTGTCCTGCCTTGGGTTAGCCATTCTGGGTGGGTCTCATCCCTCAGCAGCTGGTTCATCTGTGCTGCTAGGCGTTCATGGAGTGCAGTTAGCTTCTTTAGCCAGTACGTATGGATCATATCCGGGCCTGGTGCTGTCCAGCTCTTCATCTTTGACACTCTTTCTTGGACGTCTGGTTGGTACTGGTTCTTGTTCTGGGAGGTTGCTGTGGTCATCGGTGTTGTGTGATGCCTTTCTTTCCCATATGTCTTTCTAGTATTTTTCCAGTGGCCAGAACTGTTAGTCGCTGTTTGGCAGTTTCGAGTGCCTCTGGTATGGAGAGTGAGTTGTACTTACATGTTCCCTTTCTGTAGTTCAGCTAGCTGGCTAACTTCTCTCTGTGCTGCCTTTATCTTGGCCTCTAATCGTCTCTTTCCATGTTTGTTATGTCCCGAGCCCACCTTGTGTCCAAGCATCTCCATGATTACTGTTGCTGTACTGTGTATCAGCTTGTTGGTCTCAGTGATGGTTCTTGTGGAGATTGTCTTCAGAGCAGCATTCACATCTACGAGTAGATCTTCTGAAGGTACTTGGCAACTCAGCTTCGGAGGCTCCAGGTTTCCAGTTGGGTCACGATCTTCCTTCTCAGGTCAGCAGCTCTTGTGTTAGCAATGATATATCATTCCAGCAAATCCGTATTTTCTGTCCTCGTCCATCGATGTCTTGTTCCAGTAGCCCATTTCTCATCAGTTTGCCCTGGTTCCCTAGCAACTGACAGACCTTGTTGACATCTGAGCCAGTATGACTATCATTCCTGAGGTAGGCTGATATATCATGAGGGGTCTTGCCTAAGGACCCTTACTGGATGATGTTTTGCCCCGACCGGGATTCGAACCCCCATCTCCCGTGTCGTAGTCAGTGAGTATTACCACTGTACTATCCAGCTGTGTGTGTATATATTATTTTTATATATATATAAATAAAAAAAGGCCCATTTGTTAATTCTCATTTTTAATAAAAGCAATATTTTAGTTAATAGGCTATTATAATTTACTCCAACCATTACAAATGTGGATAATTACTGTGGGTTATTAAGAAAATGAAAAAGTGTTTATATTTAAATTGAACCATGATTCGAACTGAATTGTGAATTGGTTGAATAGTTACATGCCTAGCAGTTGTGTCGTTAGTTTGGAGAGGAAGCAGAACACAGCAATAGAGGAAAAAAAAAAATGGGGGGGGGGGGGGAGAGACAGTGAAACACAATGAAAATGGATACATCCTCAGGAAAAAAAAGAAATGAAAACAAATATCTACAATAACGGAACAAAACCTGGCAGGTGATTAATGAGCTCAGCCATTTTGCTACTACTGTTTACTTCCATTGTGCAACGCCCTCCATTCATGACACATCTTTGATTACAAGAGGTTCCACTTAAAACTGGTGGAAATGTGGACTGGTTTGCTAGTTGGCATCAAGGTTCAAAGAACTCTGAACAGAAGCGGTTCAAGAACCTGTTCCCTGCTGGTCAAAAAGCATTATGAGTGAGAGAGACAGACACGGACAAGAAAGTCCGGAGGCTGGTCAAGATGGCCTATCGCAGATTTAAAATGCATATCACGGGTAAATTCCGGAGCAAGATCAATGTAATTCTCCCATTTTATATTAAACTTTGGTCAAATATCTGTCACATTTTGCAAAATTGTTTTTACCTTGCGCAATACCAGAAAAATTCAGTTGAAATCAAGCCATATGAGGCGAATTGGTCCGCCTCTGAAAAAACTTGGCATTTGGATTTCCCGGCAAACATTGATTTTTGTGACGTCACGTGCGGGACGCCTCCCTCTGAATCCTACGTCAGCGCTGGTTTGTTTATGAGAAAACGACCTGGTGGTTTTCTGCAAATTTCTTCAACGTTATCACGTAATTATTAAAATGGTTAACAGATGTATCGTAGGAAGGTGTAGCAACACCAATCTTGATGGGATTAGTACTCATCGTTTCCCAAAAGACCAGACAATGCTTGAGAAATGGGAGCGCTTGATCTACACAGGCTGCGCACTGAAACTGTGCAAGTTCGCTCAGCCTGCTGGCGCTTCCGCAGATAACGTCACGAATCTGGCTCCAGACTCCCTTGGGATTTTTCCAGACGCGTTTTGTTATTTTATTTTTTTCTGCTGTAGACAGATGGCCTTGTGCAAAATTACCCTTCTGGATGAGTGTGTAAAGGGACATACTTTTATTTATTTAAAAAAAAAAATTTTTTTAATATATATATATATATATATATGCGGCACGGTGGTGTAGTGGTTAGCGCTGTCGCCTCACAGCAAGAAGGTCCTGGGTTCAAGCCCCGGGGCCGGCGAGGGCCTTTCTGTGCGGAGTTTGCATGTTCTCCCCGTGTCCGCGTGGGTTTCCTCCGGGTGCTCCGGTTTCCCCCACAGTCCAAAGACATGCAGGTTAGGTTAACTGGTGACTCTAAATTGACCGTAGGTGTGAATCTGAGTGTAAATGGTTGTCTGTCCATGTGTCAGCCCTGTGATGACCTGGCGACTTGTCCAGGGTGTACCCCGCCTTTCGCCCATAGTCAGCTGGGATAGGCTCCAGCTTGCCTGCGACCCTGTAGAAGGATAAAGCGGCTAGAGATAATGAGATGATTGATATATATATATATATATATATATATATATATATATATATATATATATATATATATATATATATATATATATGCCCAGAATATGCACTTTAATATAACTAAAGAGGAACCAACTTGTCTCTCATGCACTGACTGTAACTATCTCCTCTTTATACACTCATCACAGCAGTGTTCACATTCTGATATTTTGGCCCAAAATTTCCCACACTGTCAGAACTTGTTTGTTAGAAGTTTTTTGGTCACAAAGGTGCTATATTTGCCTGCCAGCACAGTACTGTAATTCTTTCATGATTTGCTTTTTTTTTTGGTCCATGAGAGCATTATTGTGATACAAACAGCCTTTATTTAATTTTGACACGATATTTTTGACCATCTCTCTGACCGCTTTATTCTGACACCTGAAATAGCAGCACGACTCCAGACAAAAGTCACATGTAAACGCAATATTGTTCAAAATTTTTTTTTTTTTATAGAAAAGGCAAGTGATTCTTCCACTCTGTTTGCTTGATGCGCTTTACTTGAAGCTGACATTCTGTGCTTTAATCTCTCATTGTTTCATTTCTGAACTAAAGTGAGTCCAAAGCACACCAAGTTCCAATCACTTACAAACTAAAATGCAAGCGAGGCCTTCTACACAGTATCTCCTTGGCCTTCAAATGTGGTCCTGTTTAGTTTTGTAGGTTCCCCCCCCAAACACTCAGATTGCCTACTACAAAACACAAACACACTTGGGGTGGTGTCACAAGCACTGTGCTGCTTTCACTGTTTTTGCCTGCTAAGCTGATAAAGATTCCAGTCAGGGATGGAATAATGTCTACACACTGCATACTTGCTTGCTTACTAAAGGACATTTCAGCTGGGATGGTCATCCACTTGCTTAAAAATTACCACATGGCTCTTGCATCATTTTTAACGCATATATGCTTTGGAAAGACTCCATGCATCACAACTCGGCATCTGTTTCTGATTACGAAATATGACCAAAGGCCAGTCAAAACGTTACACAACAGTTTTAGTAAATACAACTAAATACAAAGTTAAAACAGCAGCTGACAGGACAAAACGACAGAGAGCTACGTGAGGATTACGGAGCTAATCAAAGTAAAGCAGGTGAAAATGTAACTTCTTGACTTGTGATACATTCCGCCAAAATCTCCTCCAAGCAACTATTTCCGCATACTTGAGGCTCTATAACAAAAGATTCTGTGTATGAACTCGGCTGTTCTGAGGATTTAGTGAGAGGCAACAAGCTGTGCTTGTTCAAACAAGACTATGGAGTACACTCCCGTCTTTCATGCTCTCTCTACACTCCCTGATTCTCTCAGACAATACAAACAATCTGCATTGAAAAGAACAGCATATTTTTACATTAACCAACTACAACTTTTTAGTCGTTCTGTCTTGCGAATAACGGTTTCATCAATTAAAAAAAAAAAAGTTTTATAACTCATTAGAGACGCATCCTGATCAGCCATTTGTAGGCTCACTTTCACATCAATTTTTTAAAAGACATTTCAAAGCCCTTCTACACATCATTAATGTGACCGCCTGAGACACTTTACTGCTCTTTCTTCAGTCAGTGTGATATGTCTCAGTTCAGAAACTTAACCATGATCTGGTTATTTCTGCCACCAAGTAAGCAGTGCTGTGTCTCAGTATCCATGTTGAATTTGGTTACACTTCTTGTCCACATACCAAGCATGAGTTGAGATATAATGGGGAATAAACAATATGGGGAGAGAGGAAAAAAATAAAAAATATCCATGAACAAACAGGCAAAAGCTCCTTTTGCCCATTCATCATTTTCCAACATCATACTAATGAATTCAACACCGATGTAGTGGAGATGGCAAACATTGGACTCAAAGCTCCAGAATGCAATGCAGCACAATCACCATGAGTTACAGTAGAGACTTGGCTCAGCTAGATCGCGGGCTACGAGATGACAAGTATGATGGCGTTAATGGCGGTGTTAGAACTTAATTTGCTAAAAGGTAAAAAAGAGCTGGACAGACTAAAGGACGAAAGCGCTGCTACATTACTCTCTTTTGAATTAGATATGAAGCAAGGGCTAAATCCCACTAGGTGTTAAATGGCACGATGGAAACCATTAGCTAAAGTTAAATAGACCACGACGTCAATGAAGGAAGCTCTAAGAAAAAAAATAAAGTGAAAAACACCATTTTAGATCACATGTTAGAAAGCTTAAGATAAAAGTGGATGATCAGGGTGCATTTTTCCTTAAAATTTTTGGATATGGTGATGTTAAATTCAGGGAGGGAGCCTTACCTTGATGATAGCCTTGCTGAGACAGAGTGATCCTCTGCAGCCATACGCTTGCTCATGCTCTGACTTGTAGTAGCTTAATGTGTTGTTCTTCAGTACCACCCAGCGGTCCTGCCACCCATGGATATAGTTGGTCCACTGAAAGTAAAGCACCAGACACTTTAACACCATACGGGAGACTTGCGCTGCTGCATTACTCTCGTTTTAATTAGAAGCAAGGGCTAAATCCTAATATTTTTTACTATAGTTATAGTAAAATAGTAGTATACTTTTTGTTGGCTATAGTTTGTTTGTAGTTTACTATAATTATAGTGATATATTCTTAACATTTATTACCACAGTTATGAAAGGATATTTCTGCACAATATCTAATAAAATAAATTTAAATTTGCATATGAATGTAAAAATGAGCTACCATCTTAAAAGATCTACCAAAGAACTGGATAGATGAAGACTGGAAAATGCCAGGTGACATTTTTTCTAATCTTTAACTGTCCTGTTTTAGTGAGTCTGTGTCCATGTTAGCCTCAGATTCCTGTTCTTGGCTGACAGGAGTGGAACCTCATGTGATGATCTGCTATTGTAGCCATCCACGTCAAGGTTGGATTTTTTTTTTTTTTTAATAAATGCTAAGATGGGGCGGCACGGTGGCGTAGTGGTTAGCACTGTTGCCTCACAGCAAGAAGGTCCGGGTCCGAGCCCCGTGGCCGGCGAGGGCCTTTCTGTGCGGAGTTTGCATGTTCTCCCCGTGTCCGCGTGGGTTTCCTCCGGGTGCTCCGGTTTCCCCCACAGTCCAAAGACATGCAGGTTAGGTTAACTGGTGACTCTAAATTGACCGTAGGTGTGAATGTGAGTATGAATGGTTGTCTGTGTCTATGTGTCAGCCCTGTGATGACCTGGTGACTTGTCCAGGGTGTACCCCGCCTTTCGCCCGTAGTCAGCTGGGATAGGCTCCAGCTTGCCTGCGACCCTGTAGAACAGGATAAAGCAGCTAGAGATAATGAGATGAGAGGAGATGAAATGCTGAGATGCTTTTCTGCTCACCACAGTTGTAAAGAGTTACTATATCCTTGCTGGCAGCTCAAATCAATCTGGCCATTTTCCTCTGACCTCTCTCATCAACAAGGTGTTTCCATTCCACCCACAGAACAGTCACTCACTGGATGGGTGTCTTTTGGACCATTCTGTGTAAACTCTATAAACTGTTGTGTGTGAAAACCCCTGGAGATCAGCAGTTTCTGAAATACTCAAACTAGCCCATCTGGTACTAACACCCACGCCACAGTGAACGTCATTTTTTTTTCTTCATTCTGGTGTTTAATATGAATATTAACTGGAGCTCTTGACCTGTATCTGCATGATTTTTTTGCAGTGTGCTGCTGCCATAGGATTGCCTGATTAGATAACTGTCTGAACGTGCAAGTGTACAGGTGTTCCTATTCAAGTGGACCAAGAGTGTATGTCTATGTTGATTTGTCTAAAGCAAATACTTATACATCATTTAAAGGGAAGAAGTTCTGCTTTGTTTACTTCTGACACTGCACACAACCATGCTGATTTGACATCACTCCATAAACTGGGAAGGAATGTGAGGTTGAAAAGACTACCCCAAGTTAATGAGTAGGAATTTTAAACTGATTAAGTTTTCCTGCTTGGAGGTTGGGAATCACCTTGAGCTGATTGCAACATAAGCCATGGCTCCCTCGCTAAAGGTCACAAAGGTTCAACTTTCATACTAGGAATGCTGTCAACATCATCTTGCTCATTATCTCATTGACTGATAAAGGCGCTGACTGCAAAGTCATCTAAAATTTTCACCTTTTTTTTCTTTTTAATTGTGCACAGCATTTTCCCATGTCTCGCAAGAACAATATCATGCGGACGAGATGTGATCATTTTGATGTGCTGAGGGTCACTTTCCTCTGTTTTTGGGACCGAATATCCTCCCTCGAGGTAAACAGTACGGCCCTACGGAAACAGCTGAACATGAGGAGCTTTAACTAATGAGCGCAACTATGGAACTGCGAAACACCAAGATATTGATGCGCAGAAAACAATCTGACTCTGCGTCGACCTCAGAGGGTGTTGAGTCGCAGGCATGTAATTTGTGGTTGACATTCACGAATAGATCCGTGAAACAAAAGACGGATATATCTCTTCTCCGTTAATGCTTTTGTGTTATCGTTTCTTTCTCTGCAAGATCAAAACAGTAGGTGTACAACTCCGTACTTGCTACCGTGGAGTCGAGCTCATACATTCTAATTCTAAAATGACTAAACACTAGCTAGAATGATTTAGTTATCTGTCCAGAAAAATGACAAGTCATCGAACCTTGTTCTATCTTGCAGTTGCACTCACTAAAAAGACTTTCCTTTTCTTTTGCGTTGGAGAGCGTGCGCAGTCCACCATGTTTACTCACGCCGACTTGTTTTGGTTAAAAATAGGTCAAACGCCCCATGGCGGTCACATGATATTGTTGCTCACTTGCTTCGGCAATCTCCGGAATTATAAAACGCGGGCTGCATTTCATCTCGGAAGAACATTTACATACAGGATACACCGTGTATGCAACAGCGAAAGCATCTCAAAACTCCAACAGCAACAGAATTAGAAAATTTTTGCCCAAAATTCAAATTTGCAGTCAGAACCTTTTACTGGTCTCTGCTGTAACACACCATAAATCACTATCATATAGCTGCATTGAATTCTATGACTGAGTCCATTTGCTGTCTCCACTTTTTCTATTTCTGGGTTTCTTATTTATACGACAGTGGCACGGTAGTGTAGTGGTTAGCACGGTCACCTCACAGCAAGAAGGTTCTGGGTTTGAGCCCAGTGGCTAACAGGGGCCTTTCTGTGTGGAGTTTGCATGTTCTCCGCGTGGGTTTCCCTACAGTCCAAAAGACATGCAGGTTAGGCTCTAAATTGACCGTAGGTGTGAACGTGAATGGTTGTTTGTCTCTGTGTCAGCCCTACGATGACCTAGTGACTTGTCCAGGGTGTACCCCACCTCCTGCCCATAGTCAGCTGGGATAGGCTCCAGCTTGCCTGCGACCTTGCACAGGATAAGCGGTTACGGATAATGGATGATTCATACAACATTGAACGTTACTGGAAAAAACATTGCACGAGAATGGAAGCTCTTTTGGCTGGGAAAACAGTAGCTATGTTTACAGGCACACACGTTTCCTCCCATCCATAAACCTACATGAAGAAAGCAATCCTACTTAGCGTTTACACGGCTAATATTGTCCTATCAAAACGGATCAGAGAGAGACAGCGACACTACTTCTTACAATCCGACTAATATTTCTCAATAGGAATGGGATTGAGATGCTGATCTCTTCTGCTCCTCGGACCTGCCTGATCCATCCTGGTGCCCTGCGTCTGGTTGGAGTCTCATCGCATCGCACCGTACCTGTGGAGGGCGGCCCCATGTGGACAGTTGGGGGTCGCGCCTGGAGGATGCTCTAGACTCTTGCAGTTGACTTTAGGACTGCGGTTGTCGTGAACTGTTTTGCGCTCGGGTTTCCGTCAGTGGGAGGTTTATAGCATCAACGAAGCTGACTTCATGTTAGAACTGTTAATGTTATATAGTCACGTTGTCCATTGCTGCCCAAATCAGGATGGGTTCCCTTTTGAATCCGGTTCCTCTCGAGGTTTCTTCCTCATGTCGTCTGAGGGAGTTTTTCCTTACCACCGTCGTGCTCATTGGGGATAGATTAGGGATAAAATTAGCTCATATTTTAAGTCGTTTCAAATTCAAATTCTTTAAAGCTGCTTTGCAACGATGCTTATTGTTAAAAGCGCTATACAAATAAACTTGACTTCTCATCTCATTATCTCTAGCCGCTTTATCCTGTTCTACAGGGTCGCAGGCAAGCTGGAGCCTGTCCCAGCTGACGACGGGCGAAAGGCTGGGTACACCCTGGACAAGTCGCCAAGTCATCACAGGGCTGACACATAGACACAGACAACCATTCACACTCACTGTATTTAATTCGGATCGAGCCTGAATCTGATTATTATGGGAATGGAAACCTGTCTGAAATCACTGAAATGTTTTCTCCTATTGAACCATTGTAACTGAGCCTGTAAGGTCCTCCACAACAAACTTCTCACAACAACAGGGGCATCACTAGGCCTTTTTTACTGGGGCACGTGCCCCAGTAAGAAAACGTTGAAAGATTTTCCTAACAAACTAGTTTCTTTGGCAGATCATTTATCGACTAAGTTGTAGGACAGTGTGTTTCAAACTTCTATCGCCTCTTCTTTCTAACTAATTTTCTGATTGGTCTGGGAGATCCTCACTGTAAACATAGCGTGCGTGCGGCATGCCATGAGTCCATTTAGCCTACTGGAGAAATGAGTCTACTCTTTGGATGAGTCAGAGAACAGGCTCTGGATGAGTTAAGATAGCGTGAAGTTTTTGCAACAAAACTAAGCAAACCATATTCGAACAAACCCATTAAACTACATCGAATTAAACGATATTAAATTACTTTTCCAGATGGATATCAGACAATTCTTCTCACGAAGCAGAGACAGGGGCAGGGAAACAGTGACAGATGAGGAGGAGGGTGAGAGAGGTAAGATTAAGGTTGTATGCTATGTGCTAGTCAGTCATAACTAACCAGCCAAGTTCGTGAATCCTGAGAGTTGAGGTGACACGTTTAGCATCAGCATGCATTAAAAGCCCAAATGCCAACAATACATTTTTTGGGGACTGGGATGTGTTTTCCGTCTCGTTGACCTATTCCTCGCATAACTTCATCCACGACAGCATGAGAATTATCCACTTTGCATAGGTTGGGGACAGGAACATTAAGGTGCATTGTGTGTGTGCGCGCGCGCCGGGGGGCAATGCCCTAGTAAAGCTTAAGGGTTGTTTTACAATCAGGGTACAAAGTTTGTGTCACAGGGGTCCAAAATTCAAATTGATTCAAACTGGTTCTTGTACCAGTTTTTAAGTGAAGGACAAGTTAAAGAACAGATAGGCATGTGTAATAGTTTGTATTATAACAAGATTAAGTGTAGCTTTAAGCAGGGCTGGGAGAAACAAATGAAGTGATTCTCGGAGAGGACATTTTTTTTTTGACAATTCAGAATCCGCTACTTCCATAGTGCTTTTAACTATAAGGCTGTAAGCTTTGTGTTAGTTGTCTCTAATATTTATGTCCCAATATCTTGACCACATTTTAGGATGAAAATCATTTTACATATGTTATTTTATACTGAAAAATTAGCTGTCTCAGAGAGGAAAATTTTTTGGACACAATTACATACTAATTTGATCAAAATAGTCTGAAAACGGCGGCATGGTGGTGTAGTGGTTAGCGCTGTCACCTCACAGCAAGAAGGTCCGGGTTCGAGCCCCGTGGCCGGCGAGGGCCTTTCTGTGCGGAGTTTGCATGTTCTCCCCGTGTCCGCGTGGGTTTCCTCCGGGTGCTCCGGTTTCCCCCACAGTCCAAAGACATGCAGGTTAGGTTAACTGGTGACTCTAAATTGACCGTAGGTGTGAATGTGAGTGTGAATGGTTGTCTGTGTCCATGTGTCAGCCCTGTGATGACCTGGCGACTTGTCCAGGGTGTACCCCGCCTCTCGCCCGTAGTCAGCTGGGATAGGCTCCAGCTTGCCTGCGACCCTGTAGAAGGATAAAGCGGCTAGAGATAATGAGACGAGTCTGAAAACGGCGGCACGGTGGTGTAGTGGTTAGCGCTGTCGCCTCACAGCAAGAAGGTCCGGGTTCGAGCCCCGTGGCCGGCGAAGGCCTTTCTGTGCGGAGTTTGCATGTTCTCCCCGTGTCCGCGTGGGTTTCCTCCACAGTCCAAAGACATGCAGGTTAGGTTAACTGGTGACTCTAAATTGACCGTAGGTGTGAATGTGAGTGTGAATGGTTGTCTGTGTCTATGTGTCAGCCCTGTGATGACCTGGCGACTTGTCCAGGGTGTACCCCGCCTTCCGCCCGTAGTCAGCTGGGATAGGCTCCAGCTTGCCTGCGACCCTGTAGAAGGATAAAGCGGCTAGAGATAATGAGATGAGTAGTCTGAAAACTTACTGGCATTCAACATTAAAACTTAACTATGTTTCCAATGATATGGAACCAAATATTTGTTTTATGGTATAAAGAATGATTTAAGTGCATCCCTTTTGGAGCTACCTGTGGTCAAAAAAAGCACCTTCCTAAATGACACGAGTAATTTTGCTAAATATGACCTATTGCCATACATTCACCAAAAATAACATTATCACTTTGCATGGTAAATAGAGCTATCACAGGGCTACAATAAACAACCAAGTTGATTTAGTCAAGCCTTGTGATATTGAAGATAATAAGTGTTAAATGTGATTTTTAGCTTGCGCACCCTGATTGTAAAACAACCCTTTATTCCTAGTGACGCCCCTGCACAGCAAAAAGAAAAATACAGCACTAATAAACAGGTTGGCACCAGAAGCACGAAATATATCAAGATAAACATGTTTACTATGCTCCAGGGTGGAGTCTTCCTTCAAACCTCTGGTTTATGGAGTGAACAGGTGGTGAGTCGGTGACACTCACTCACTCACTCCAGACAGCACAACTCGGGCAATTAGGAAACCTGTTTGCAATTCGTAGTAGGTTCAGGTTGCTTTATTATTAATTATTATTTTAGCAATGCATTATGAGTGAGTGTGATGAAGTTACCTTGCTGAGGCTTCCTGCGAGCTCCTCCGCCTGCTCAGATTCAGGATCCACATCTTCATCTGAACTCTGATCACACATGAGCCCGAGTGGGACGCGTTCAGGCGGCGACGTACACCACTTATTATTTCTCCGTTTGGGTAAAGAACTTGTTTTCGTATCCGGGTGCGGTAATTTAAACTAATTGTTTGTTTGTTTATTTATTTATTTATTTGGAGACGTGCTGAAGTTAACACGCAGTTTGTCCCCACACACACACACACACACACTTGAAGTCCATGTAAATCCTCGCGCGCTCTGAGTAGCTCTAGCTAGCAAGCTAACTACATGACAACAAACAGCGGATTACTTCACGATAATTTATTTAACTTTACAAACAATTAGACAGTAAACACTCCAGAAAAAGCAACTTTTCTCTCCTTACAATCCTTCCAGAAGGCTGTTTTTTTTTTCCGGCGGTTACCAGAAAAACCAGCGGCGACAGTGTCGGTGCTCGAAGTGAAAATGTTTCCAGAATATTCCTGAGTGAGAATTTAACCGATTCGTTATTGTTTGGTCGCGCGCTGTGTTTGTGTGCAGCTGACGCGGAAAAAGCCTGGATCTTGTTCTTGCCCCCTGCAGGCCGTGCACAGTACTGCAGCGTGTCATATCACTACAGCATGACACTCAAGTGCTGTTAGTCCACAAGGTTTAAAGGTGCAGTCGGCCATTTTTAAACGTTGTCTCATTTCATCTCATTATCTCTAGCCGCTTTATCCTGTTCTACAGGGTCGCAGGCAAGCTGGAGCCTATCCCAGCTGACTACGGGTGAAAGGCGGGGTACGACTTCCGGTTTGGGCCATGAAGGGGTAGGCTGCGTGTGTGAAGAGCTCTGACCGAATTTGCAACTTATGTGACCAAATGTAATATTTTACCACAGGACTTGTGTGATTAACGCACATTAAAGCATTAAACAACCCCGAAAAGCGAATGGCTACCTCCAAAACAAAACAAGCTTCTTCGACGATGACCACGCGCACAGTGGCTAGTAAGCTATCCGCCATGGCATCAGAAGCTAGCTCTCCCGAAAGCGACGGAATAACCATGACTCAGCTGGTGGAAGAATTGGCCAAGCAGCGAGAAAGTTTGAAAGAAGATATTTCTGCCCTTATTCAAGATTCACTGGTGCCGTTACAGACTACAATGAAGGCTTTGGCAGAAAGTGTGAACTCTGTGCAACAACGACTGACGGAGGCCGAATCACGTACAGGTGATAATTTTGATAAGATATGTGCACTCGAGCCAGCTGTGGAAGCTCTGATAACCCAAAATGCGACACTGTTGGATCGGATCGAAGATTTGGAAAACAGATCACGCCGCAATAACTTGAGGATTATAAATGTTCCAGAGAGCAGCGAGGGTGTAGAGAATGCAGTTAACTTTGTGGCGAACTTGATTATGGAGGTCACCAGCGACGGCGAACATGCGCTATTTGGCTCGGCTCCAGTTCTGGAGCGCGCGCACAGAGTGGGCACGAAATCCGACCAAGACCAAGATGTCCATCCAACACCGCGACCCTTCCTGGTATGTTTCCAAAGTCACCAGGAAAAGGAGCGATTACTTCAATGGGCAAGACAGAACACAGTCACCTATCAAGGCGCTACACTGAGAATGTATCCAGACTACAGCGCTGCCCTGTCACGAAAACGCGCAGACTTCAACCCTGTTAAACAAGCATTCTACAAAAAAGGTGTCAAATTCCGCCTGCGTTATCCAGCTGTACTACGAGTCTTCCACAAGGGAAAGACATTCAATTTCAACACACCGAAGGAGGCACGGGCTTATTACGATCGACAGGTGGTTGGTATGGAGGAGGTCTGATGATGCGGATGGTTCGCGCGCGCCTGATGGAGGGAGACCGCTTCTCAGCTTGAAGGACGTTTTGACATGTCAGTACTCTCGAACTTTAACCAGCGCACTTTAGTCAAACTAACTGATGAGCATTATTGGCAAATAACCGAGCTTTTTTGTTTTCTTTCTTCCTTTCTTCACTTTTCCCTGGTAAGTGCCTTAAGGCTGCCTGTTTTTTTTTTTTTCTGTTTTTCTCCCTCCATTCTTATTGTCTTTCTTTGAGGAGTTTGTCAACTGATAGCCTATGTTGGAAAGGCGGGGTACACCCTGGACAAGTCGCCAGGTCATCACAGGGCTGACACATAGACACAGACAACCATTCACACTCACATTCACACCTACGCTCAATTTAGAGTCACCAGTTAGCCTAACCTGCATGTCTTTGGACTGTGGGGGAAACCGGAGCACCCAGAGGAAACCCACACGGACACGGGGAGAACATGCAAACTCTGCACAGAAAGGCCCTCGTCAGTCACGGGGCTCGAACAAGGACCTTCTTGCTGTGAGGCGACAGCGCTAACCACTACACCACCGTGCCACCCCGTTGTAAACATCTCATCTCATTATCTCTAGCCGCTTTATCCTGTTCTACAGGGTCGCAGGCAAGCTAGAGCCTATCCCAGCTGACTACGGGCGAAAGGCGGGGTACACCCTGGACAAGTCGCCAGGTCGTCACAGGGCTGACACATAGACACAGACAACCATTCACACTCACATTCACACCTACGGTCAATTTAGAGTCACCAGTTAACCTAACCTGCATGTCTTTGGACTGTGGGGGAAACCGGAGCACCCAGAGGAAACCCACGCGGACACGGGGAGAACATGCAAACTCCACACAGAAAGGCCCTCGCTGGCCACGGGGCTCGAACCCATGACCTACTTGCTGTGAGGCAACAGCGCTAGCCACTACACCACCGTGCCGCCCCATTGTAAACATCTGACGGATATTGTAGACTTGGACTGAAGAGCTGCTCAGAGGTGTAGCTAGGATTTTTCAAAGTGGGGGTCACACACTGACTGGCAGTCTGAGTCATGGCTGTAGCCAGCTATGAGGCTACCGATGTCTGGACCTCGGTCATTTTTAAGAGCTGAAAATATTCAACTGGATTAAAAAAAAGAATAACATTAAAACGTCTCCGTAAAAATTGCATTGTTAATTATGTTAAACGTTGATTCTGTCTTCTGTGTCTGTTCCGTGCACGCGGCTCTGAGACCAAGAACACAAAAACGAATGAGCGCGCGACACGGCGGAGGAACGCAGTGCAGTAGACACATTTTTTTCATGGTAACCATCAGCGCACTTTGATGAAGCTGTTAAATTTACATTTTCGAAGCAGTGCAGTTGTAGCCTGCCTTGTTTGTGATTTTAAAAATAAATCATTCGATAAGTCAAAGCAATAGAGTGGAAAGTTTCAACTTATGTTTGCCTGGGATAACTTTGCCTAAAACATGGTGGTGTATATTGATTTTTTCCCAGAATTTTTTTTTTTTGTGTGTAGGTGTAATGGACGCCAGATTGTTAATGTATCTTAGTTCCATAGGCTACATGGTTAGGGGATCTTTTGTCCTCATTGCTTGGGCCAGATCAAACCATTAAACAAGCTTAAATTATTCTTACTCTTGCCACATACATGATTTCTTTTTCAAAACTGATGATATTCAGTTTGAACACCATTAAAAGTAATTTCAGGAATAGATCTCTTGTATGACATGTAATTCACCCCTCTCATTTAAATATGGCGAAAATTTTTCAGCACGCGCATCACGGACCTCGGTGATTTTAAAATGCTGGCTATGGCCCTGGCCTGAGTACATACCTGCAGGTTTGTAAATGAAAAAATACAGTGCTCAGCGTAAATGAGTACACCCCCTTTGAAAAGTAACATTTTAAACAATATCTCAATGAACACAAACAATTTCCAAAATGTTGACAAGACAAAGTTTAATATAACATCTGTTTAACTTATAACGGGAAAATAATATAACTTAGATTACACATTTTTCAGTTTTACTCAAATTGGGTTTGGAGAGATGGAGGTATGCATTGGAACGAAGAGGAATGAAGGTGAGCAGTAGCAAAACAGAATATATGTGCATCAATGAGAATGGGGATGAGAGTGTAGTGAAGATGCAAGGAGTAGACGTAAAGAAAGTTGGTGAATTCAAGTACCTGGGGTCAACTGTGCAGGAAAATGGGGGCTGCAATAGTGAGGTGAGAAAGAGAGTGCAGGCAGGGTGGAGCAGTTGGAGAAGGATTTCAGGAGTCATTTGTGATAGGAAAGTCCCAGCAAAAGTGAAAGGTAAGATGTATAAGACAGTAGTGAGACCAGCTATGATGTATGGATTGGAGACCGTACCCTTAACGAAGAGACAGGAGGCAAAGTTGGAGGTGGCGGAGTTGAGGATGTTAAGGTTTGCGATGGGAGTGACAAGGTTGGACAGGATAAGGAATGAGCACATCAGAAGGACAGCACATGTGGAGAGCTTGGGAATTAAGCTAAGAGAGATGAGACTGAGATGGTACGGGCACATCCTGAGAAGAGATGCAGAGCATGTTGGAAGGAGAATGTTGAGGATGGAGCCGCCAGGCAAACGAAAACGAGGAAGGCCAAAGAGGAGATACATGGATGTGGTAAGAGAGGACATGAAAGTGTCAGGTGTGGTAGAGAAGGATGCGGAAGACAGGGAGCAATGGAAACGAAAGATCTGCTGTGGCAACCCCTAATCGGGAGCAGCCAAAAGAAGAAGAAGACTCAAATTAGGGTGGTGCAAAAATGAGTACACCCCACAACAAAAACTACTACATCTAGTACTTTGTATGGCTTCCATGATTTTTAATGACAGCACCAAGTCTTCTAGGCATGGAATGAACAAGTTGGCGACATTTTGCAACATCAATCTTTTTCCATTCTTCAACAACGACCTCTTTTAGTGACTGGATGCTGGATGGAGAGTGATGCTCAGCTTGTCTCTTCAGAATTCCCCATAGGCGTTCGATTGGGTTCAGATCAGGAGACATTACTTGGCCACTGAATCACTTTCACCCTGTTCTTCTTCAGAAATCCAACAGTGGCCTTAGATGTGTTTAGTCATGTTGGAAAAGTGCACGACAACCAAGGGCACGGAGTGATGGTAGCATCTTCTTCTCTTTCAGTATAGAGCAATACGTCTGTGAATTCATGATGCCATCAATGAAATGCAGCTCCCTGACACCAGCAGCACTCATGCAGCCCCACATAAGGACACTGCCACCACCATGTTTCACTGTAGGCACCAGGCATTTTCCTTTGTATTCCTCACCTTTGTGACGCCATACAGTTTTGAAGCCATCAATTCCCAAAACATTTATCTTGGTCTCATCACTCCAGAGTATCGAGTCCCAGTAGTCTTCATCTTTGTCAGCATGGGCCCTGGCAAACTCTAGGCGGGCTTTTTTTGTGCCTGGGCTTTAGGAGAGGCTTCTTTCGTGGACGGCATCCATGCATGCCATTCCTCTACAGAATACGCCATATTGTGTCACGGGAAATAGTCACCCCAGTTTGGCTTTCTACTTCTTTAGATAACTGCAGTGAACTTGCAGGCCGATTTTCTTCAACCCTTCTCATCAGAAGACGCTCCTGTCGAGGTGTTAACTTCCGTGGACGACCCGGACGTCTCTGTGAGATGGTTGCAGTTCCATCTTTCTTAAATTTTTGTACCACTTTTGTTACAGTATTCTGACTGATAAGTAAAGCTTCGCTGATCTTCTTGTAGCCTTCACCTTTGTGGTGTAAAGAAATTATTTTCTTTGGGGAATTCTGAAGAGACAAGTTGAGCATCACTCTCCATCCAGCATCCAGTCACTAAAAGAGGTCATTGTTGAAGAATGGAAAAAGATTGATGTTGCAAAATGTCGCCAACTTGTTCATTCCATGCCTAGAAGACTTGGTGCTGCCATTAAAAATCATGGAGGCCATACAAAGTACTAGATGTAGTAGTTTTTGTTGTGGGGTGTACTCATTTTTGCACCACCCTAATTTGAGTAAAACTGAAAAATGTGTAATCTAAGTTATATTATTAACCTTACTTTCACGTTATAAGTTAAACAGATGTTATATTAAACTTTGTCTTGTCAGCATTTTGGAAATTGTTTGTGTTCATTGAGATAAAGCAGCTAGAGATGATGAGATGAGACTGGACATTGAACACATTTGAGAAAATAACGCGGTCTTTGCATCATTCTTTCATCTCATGTTGCAAGCTATTGAGATGTTGGACAATGATTAGGCCAAATCAGCTTTATCTGGCAGTGTATGGATAGTGGCTCGACATCTTACCCTAGTCAACCGATGCAGATCAAAAAATTGACTTAGTACTAGAATAGAACTATGAAAAATCTCATCTCATTATCTCTAGCTGCTTTATCCTGTTCTACAGGGTCGCAGGCAAGCTGGAGCCTATCCCAGCTGACTATGGGCGAAAGGCGGGGTACACCCTGGACAAGTCGCCAGGTCATCACAGGGCTGACACATAGACACAGACAACCATTCACATTCACACCTACGGTCAATTTAGAGTCACCAGTTAACCTAACCTGCATGTCTTTGGACTGTGGGGGAAACCGGAGCACCCGGAGGAAACCCACACGGACAACATGCAAACTTCGCACAGAAAGGCCCTCGCCGGCCACGGGGCTTGAACCCAGACCTTCTTGCTGTGAGGCGACAGCGCTAACCACTACGCCACTGTGACGCCCACTATGAAAAATATGTAACAAAAAATAATTACTAGTGCTAGTTTTAGAACTGGCAAGTGGCCTAGTGGTAGCATGTCCGCCTCTCGATCGGGAGATTGTGAGTTCTATTCACGGTCAGGTCATACCAAAAACCATCATAAAAATGGTACCTACTACCATCTGGCAAGGCATGCTGCAATACAGATGCGAGTGGGGAGTTAAACTCTTGTGGTTACCAGAGGACTAGCCCCCCACTGTAACCCTAGCTATGTAATAGGCGAGAGGCCGAGGGCTGCGGAAACGGAGATCGGCGCAGGAAGGACTTTAACTTTTTTTTAATTGCTAGTTTTAGGTAGCTTAGAAACTGGCTCTTCCATTATTGCTGTTTCTTCCACGTTTTCTTGATGTTGTGTTCTTGAAACGGCACACTAAAACTTAGCTTCGAAGCCACAAAATGCAACTTTGATGGAAAAAATATATGATAAATTGCTTATCAGGGCGGCACGGTGGTGTAGTGGTTAGCGCTGTCGCCTCACAGCAAGAAGGTCCTGGGTTCGAGCCCTGGGGCCGGCGAGGGCCTTTCTGTGTGGAGTTTGCATGTTCTCCCCGTGTCCGCGTGGGTTTCCTCCGGGTGCTCCGGTTTCCCCCACAGTCCAAAGACATGCAGGTTAGGTTAACTGGTGACTCTAAATTGACCGTAGGTGTGAATGTGAGTGTGAATGGTTGTCTGTGTCTATGTGTCAGCCCTGTGATGACCTGGCGACTTGTCCAGGGTGTACCCCGCCTTTCGCCCGTAGTCAGCTGGGATAGGCTCCAGCTTGCCTGCGACCCTGTAGAAGGATAAAGCGGCTAGAGATAATGAGATGAGATGAGAAATTGCTTATCTCTTCACGTCAAAAGAAGGAGGAAAGTTTCGCTTCTTTTGACATGGCGAATTATTAACACAAGAGGAAATACTCGTAATTTGCAACTAAAAAGACTGCAGCTACACTGGCAGCTTGACCATGTTTTCTAGTGCGATCGTGTTGCGCTTGCACAGAACTGGGTTTTCACATCCAAACCACAGGAAGTCCATACGGTACAAGGTTATAGAAACGCTAATGAGGCTGAGGTGACAATCTGGTTTTTAAAAAATGTTAGAAAAATTACAGTGGGCGCTTTTCTAATATTCTTATGCGACTATTGAAAAAAATGTATGGTCCGACAAAGGGGGGGTCACGGGCACCCTAAGACTCCCCCCCAGTTACGCCCCTGGCTGCTGCTGCAATCATAAAATGTAACCTCAGCACTCTTATTCACAATAATTCACAATGTCCCGGGGCTCCCTCATGCCTGTGTTACTTTCTAGCTCTTCCCTTTTATGGGTAGTCACACTAAAGGTGTGAATGGAAATTCGGAATGAAAATTCTTCGTATATTCCAGGATATTCGAAGTGCATTCTAAAAATTCTGACTGCATTCTGAGTGCATTCCAAACATTCGGGCCCATTCTTGTGGCCGGCCTGAATGTTTTGCTCATGCTCAAAACATTCGAGGTGCATTCGAAGAGGAGAAATATCGAACAGCATTCGAAGTGTATTCTAACTGCATTCTGACTGCATTCTAAATATTCTTATGGCATTCCAACAGCATTTGAAACATTCTGATTGAAAAAAAATTGAAATGGCAAGCCACTTCAAATCCTGCCAGAATGTCCCGAATGTGCCTTGAATGAGCTGGAATGCCATCGGAATGAAAATTCTTCATATATTCCGGGATATTCGAAGTACATTCTAAGTATTCAGGCTGCATTCTCTTTGAATTCTTAGACGTTCGAAACATATTCGGCAGATATTCCGGGAACATTCTGACTGCATTTGAGGTGAATTCGTACAGCATTTGAGGCACCTTCCGACCAGACTTCGGGTGGTATTCGGGCAGCAATCGAACCGCACTCGTACGGCATTCGAAGTGCATTCTTAATATTCTTACTGCATTCTAACAGCATTCGAGGTATTCCTACTGTGTTCCAACTACATTTGAACTGCATTCGAAAGCTAATACACCCAGAATGTGGAAGAATCATTCGAGGTGGGTTCAAAGCGCATTCTAAGTATTCGAACGGCATTCTTACAAAGCTGTAAGAATGTTGGCCAGTTTGAAATTCCCGCCTGAATGTGGCACGAATTTTGAGAAATTTTTCATTTCGGCTGGTTCTGCTTGATTCCTGCTAATTCTGAATAAGTGTGCCGGGGCCTTTAGTTATGCTGTCATAGTTAGTTTTGCCGGAGTCCCTGCTTGTACTCAGCACAAAATGTATACTGTTCCTACTTATTCAGGTGACATTGGGCAAACCTAACAACCTGTGTTCTCTCCCCCCCCAAAAAAAAAAAATCTGTCCCTCTGAGTTACATGTCAATCCTGGGATCGAGATGCTGACCTCTTCTGCTCCTCAGACCTGCCTGATCCATCCTGATGCCCTATGTCTGTTTGGACTCTCATCACATCGCTCCTGTGGAGAACGGCCCCATATGGACAGTTGAAAGTCACACTTGGAAGACGCTCTGGACACTTACAGTAGTGCTTTTATAGCTGAGGACTACAGTTGACTTGCTAACTTTAGGACTGCAGTTGTCATGAACAGTTTTGCACTCAAGTTTCCATCAATGAAGAGTTTATAACTTCAACAAAACTGACTTCATGTTAAAACTGTTAATGTTATAGTCATGTTGTCTGTTGTTGCCCAAATGAGGATGGGTTCCCTTTTGAGTCTGGTTCCTCTTGAGGTTTCTTCCTCATGTTGTCTGAGGGAGCTTTTCCTTGCCACCGTCGCCACAGGCTTGCTGATTGGGGATAGATTAGGGATAAAATTAGCTCATGTTTTAAAGGGATAGTTCGGGATTTTTGACATGAATCTGTATGGCATCCCCATCAATAGTGTCGTGCAAACACACTGACTTACCCCTGACAGCATCCTGTGAGTCCAGTTCTTGTCCAGTTTTGGTCTAGACGAAAGTAGTCCGGCAAGTTTGTTGGGGTCATGAAAGTAAAACGTTTTTCGTCTCAAAACAGTATGTGTTCAAAAAAGTGATATATTTGCATCACAAAACCGTTGCCAAATAAAAAGTCAGACCTCGAAATCGCTTGGCACTATTTTCTCTCCCTTCTTATCACTGCGCGCTGCCGCCAGGTGACAGCGAAACGCAGACCCACTAAGCTGGTGGGAGACCAAGGCTGCACTCTATCCACGGCTTACACACGTGATGGCACGGAGGATGTGTATAGTGGCAGCATCTGTCCCCCCAGAGAGGATCTTTTCAAAAGCAGGACAGATTATAACTGAGAGGAGAAATAGAATCAGAATTAACTAGTTAATTGCAGCAATTAAAGGAATAGGTAGGAAAAGGAAGGTGCAAAGACACCGCGCAGCGCCTGAAAATGGGTTTTCAGGCGCTGCGCACCCGTTTTCGGGCGCTGTGCGGTGTCTTTGCGCCTGCAGCGGTGCTTTGCCTATGCTGTGGCTGAAAATAGTTCCAGATATAAATTGGTCTAGTAAATCCCTTCGTGTTAATTTGCATTGATATGTGTACTCGATGTGACTGTACAAGTCATGAGAAATAATTATAAAAAATCTTGAGTTATTTAATTCACTTTTGTAACGACAATGCTAGCTGGACACACCGGATTACAGTGACTACGCTAAGCTAAGCTAACCGGGGCGTTTATAGATCAGGACAATGGCTGGGTCGGCTACAAAACGCTTTGGCTCACTCATCCAACTCTAGGGACTGCAGGGACTGACTCAATTTCATCTGGGGGTGGCGTACTCCTTTAAATCAAAAATAAAATCTCAGGAGCCGAAAGAGCCGGCTCCTTATAGTAAGAAGAGCCAAAAGAGCCGGCTCCCGAAAAAGAGCCGAAATTCCCATCACTAGTAAACAATGAATGAAACAGCCGTGGCTGTCACCTGGCGGCAGCGCGCAGTGATACCGAGGGAGAGAAAATAGTGCCAAGCGATTTCGAGGTCTGACTTTTTATTTGGCAACGGTTTTGTGATGCAAATATATCACTCTTTTGAACACATACTGTTTTGAGACGAAAAACGTTTTACGGTACTTTCGTGACCCCAACAAACTTGCCGAACTACTTTCGTCTGGACCAAAACTGGACAAGAACTGGACTCACAGGATGCTGTCGGGGGTAAGGCAGTGTGTTTGCACGACACTATTGATGGGGATGCCATACAGATTCATGTCAAAAATCCCGAACTATCCTTTTAAGTCATTCAAATTCTGTAAAGCTGCTTTGCGACAATGTTTCTTGTTAAAAGCACTTTACAAATAAACTTGACTTGACAATATAGGGAAGCCTAAAGGTTAGAGAAGCAGCTTTGGGACCAAACGGTTGCTGGATCGATTCCCTGGACCAGCAGGAATGGCTGAAGTGCCCTTGAACAAGGCACGTAACCCCCAACTGCTCTGGGTATGTTGTACGTCACTGTCCTGCACAGAGCCTTGATTTCAACCCCACTATACACCTTTGGGAGGTGATGAACTGGCTGACTGTACACCAGACCTCCTCACCCAATATCACTGCCTGACCTCACTTAGGGCTGAATCGGTAAAATCCAAAATCTAAAGAAAAGCCTTCCCAGAAGAGTGGAGGTTATTATATCACACATGGCCAGTGGTGGAATGTATATAGAGCACAAAGACATGAAGTTTATCTTCAAGTGGTGAATGTATATGTCACAAGTGAGTGAAGCTACAAGTGATATATTTTTCAACCCGAGAAGATAAACTTTATATCTTTGCACCACTGTGTAATGTTCTTTATATTATATAGGCACATGCACAAAAAATACACAAGTTATCCATCCATTATCTGTCGCTGCTTATCCTGTTCTACAGGGTCGCAGGAGCCTATCCTGGCTGACTATAGGCAAGAGGCGGGGTACACCCTGGACAAGTCGCCAGGTTATCGCAGGGCTGACACTGAGACAAACAACCATTCACATTCACACCTACGGTCAATTTAGAGCCACCAATTAACCTAACCTGCGTTTCTTTGGACTGTGGGGGAAACCGGAGCACCTGGAGGAAACCCATGCAGACATGGGGAGAACATGCAAACTTCACACAGAAAGGCCCTCGCCAGCCGCTAGGCTCAAACCCAGGACCTTCTTGCTGTGAGGTGACAGTGCTAACCACTACACCACCGTGCCACCCCATACACAAGTTAATCAAAAGAATTGTAATTTTGAACCGGTTTGCCATTTTGACAACACATGTCAAGTCAGCAGGAAAACACTGGGAGTGATGTCATCGGCGTGAAAGATCGGGAAAAATGTCACTCAGATTCGCGATGCAATTTGTGTTAAAAATATGAGTTTTTCAACAGGAGAAAATAAACTTCATATCTTCAAGCCAACGTGTGATTTTCTTTTATTATACAGTGATGCTTGAAAGTTTGTGAACTCTTTAGAATTTTCTATATTTCTGCATAAATATGACCTAAAACATCATCAGATTTTCACACAAGTCCGAAAAGTAGATAAAGAGAACCCAGTTAAACAAATGAGACAAAAATATTATACTTTGTCATTTATTTATTGAGGAAAATGATCCAATATTACATATCTGTGAGTGGCAAAAGTATGTGAACCTCTAGGATTAGCAGTTAATTTGAAGGTGAAATTAGAGTCAAGTGTTTTCAATCAATGGGATGACAATCAGGTGTGAGTGAGCACCCTGTTTTATTTCAAGAACAGGGATCTATCAAAGTCTGGTCTTCACAACACATTTTTGTGGAAGTGTATCATGGCATGAACAAAGGAGATTTCTGAGGACCTCAGAAAAAGCGTTGTTGATGCTCATCAGGCTGGAAAAGGTTACAAAACCATCTCTAAAGAGTTTGGACTCCACCAATCCACAGTCAGACAGATTGTGTACAAATGGAGGAAATTCAAGACCATTGTTACCCTCCCCAGGAGTGGTCAACCAACAAAGATCACTCCAAGAGCAAGGCGTGTAATAGTCATCGAGGTCACAAAGGACCCCAGGGTAACTTCTAAGCAACTGAAGGCCTCTCTCACATTGGCTAATGTTAATGTTCATGAGTCCACCATCAGGAGAACACTGAACCGCTGTGACATCACACACTCAGGGCTGGCTGGCTCAGCGGGGCAGCTCGAATGCCAACTTTGCGTTCAATTTTAACTCTCAAAAATATATATATTTTTATTCCCATTCATGCAGCATACAAGAGTCAAGGATGGAGATACTATCCACTTAGAAATGTATTTATAAATAAAGGTTCTGCGTATCTCCTTTATTTCCACCAGTGTAAATGGACGGACCGACTTTAGAATGGGATGGTCAGCAAACAAATATGAGTATGATGGTCAGGTGTCTGCATACGTTTGGCCATATAGTGTATCTTAGAAAAAGTTCACAATGTTGAAATTCTTTCATTCATCTTCTGTAAGCACTTTATCCTGGTCAGGGTCACAGTCTATCCTGGGAACACTGGACATTACAATACACTTTGGATGGGATGCCAGTTCATCGCAGTTCACCATGCACACATTCGTTCACACTTAGGAAGAAATTTTATGTAGCCGGATCTGTCCACATACTGGCATGTTGATGAGGGGGGAAGGAAACCAGGGAACCCATTCAGACATGAGGAGAACGTGAAATTCCACACAGACTGTAATGTGAGCTCAGAATAGAACTGTGGACCCTGGAGCTGTGACCCTAACACCATTTAATAACTAGGACACTCAGTAGAGTGCATACCTCTGTCAAGTCACATATTAGAATATCCTCAAAAAAAATTTCTGGATTCTCACACACATCCAAATTTGCATCAAAATCTAATTGATTGTTCCTTGGCCCATGGCTCATCTTTCTTCAAAATTTCTTCAAAACCTGTTCACTACTTTTTTAGTTACATTGGGAACAGGCAAACAAATTAACAGAACCAAAAACATAACCTCCTCCAACAAAGCTAGCGGAGATAATAAAGCAAATAATCATGCCAATAAAAATCTCATCTCATTATCTGTAGCCGCTTTATCCTGTTCTACAGGGTCGCAGGCAAGCTGGAGCCTATCCCAGCTGACTACGGGCAAAAGGTGGGGTACACCCTGGACAAGTCGCCAGGTCATCACAGGGCTGACACATAGACACAGACAACCATTCACACTCACATTCACACCTACGGTCAATTTAGAGTCACCAGTTAACCTAACCTGCATGTCTTTGGAGGAAACCGGAGCATACCCACGCGGACACGGGGAGAACATGCAAACTCCACACAGAAAGGCCCTCGCCAGCCATGGGGCTTGAACCCGGACCTTCTTGCTGTGAGGCGACAGCACTAACCACTACACCACCAAGCCACCCTAGGAAAAGGTACTCAAATCAGGCACTCGGTGCTGTGTGCTGGGATGAAGTCACATTAAAAAAAAATAAGTGCTCATTATTTTCCCAACTCATTCCAGGACAAAAATATCTTGATGCACATGTAGGGTGGGGTTGATTCAGGAGAGAAAGGCTTGCTGATAAGTGTGTTTGACTTAATACAGGTCTCAGCTTGCTCAACACCTGGCTTGGTACAATTGATAGTTAAATTTTGCACTGCCAGTGCAACATGACAAATTACGCCATTATAATGTCACTTGAGCACAGCAGATGTAGTTTTCAGAACCAGGCGCTGTGGTTGCTTTACAAAGACTGCACAGGCTTGGACTCGAGTTGACAAAGACAAATCATAGTCCTGATTTACGAGCCTGTTTGCTGGTAACTATATTCTTTGACCGTGCTATTGTTGTTTTTCTAAGGCCTTTCATTTTGTGCCTATTCTACATGCTATAATGTGTAGTAATGACATTATATACTCAGTCACTAGGTTACAGTCTTTTTTTGGGGAATCATAATCATAATGTATTTAGCCATCCAGCCATTATCCATAACCGCTTATCCTGTGCAGGGTCGTGGGCAAGCTGGAGCCTATCCCAGCTGATTATGGGCGAGAGGCGGGGTACACCCTGGACAAGTCACCAAATCATCGCAGGGCTGACAGAGACGAACATCAATTCACACATATGGTCAATTTAGAGCCACCAATTAACCTAACCTGCATGGCTTTGGACTGTGGGGGAAACCCATGCAGACACAGGGAGCAAACTCCACACAGAAAGGCCCTGTCAGCCACTGGGCTCGAACCCAGAACCTTCTTGCTGTGAGGCGACAGTGCTAACCACTACACCACCATGCTGCCCCATATTGTCTCATCTCATTATCTCTAGCCGCTTTATCCTATTCTACAGTGTCGCAGGCAAGCTGGAGCCTATCCCAGCTGACTACGGGCGAAAGGCGGGGTACACCCTGGACAAGTCGCCAGGTCATCACAGGGCTGACACATAGACACAGACAACCATTCACACTCACATTCACACCTACGGTCAATTTAGAGTCTCCAGTTAACCTAACCTGCATGTCTTTGGACTGTGGGGGAAACCGGAGCACCCGGAGGAAACCCACGCGGACACGGGGAGAACATGCAAACTCCACACAGAAAGGCCCTCGCCGGCCACGGGGCTCGAACCAGGACCTTCTTGCTGTGAGGCGACAGCGCTAACCACTACACCACCATGCTGCCCCATATTCATCTCATCTCATTATCTCTAGCCGCTTTATCCTGTTCTACAGGGTCGCAGGCAAGCTGGAGCCTATCCCAGCTGACTACGGGCGAAAGGCGGGGTACACCCTGGACAAGTCGCCAGGTCATCACAGGGCTGACACATAGACACAGACAACCATTCACACTCACATTCACACCTACGGTCAATTTAGAGTCACCAGTTAACCTAACCTGCATGTCTTTGGACTGTGGGGGAAACCGGAGCACCCGGAGGAAACCCACGCGGACACGGAGAGAACATGCAAACTCCGCACAGAAAGGCCCTTGCCGGCCACGGGGCTCGAACCCGGACCTTCTTGCTGTGAGACGACAGCGCTAACCACTACACCACCGTGCCGCCTGCCCCATATTGTATTTAGCAAAATAAAATTTATTTTAATAAAAACAAAAACTAATTTATTAGGAATCCCTTCACAAAGAGACTCACTATATTGAAAACCATATGTAGCCCATTAAAATGTGAAGTGTTTGTGGTTAATAACAGAATGTCAGTTGCCCCACTGGTTACAATATAGATACACATCTAGGGATACTCATACTTTAATTTGAATAAATACATTACTAAAATTTCAATGACTTTATTCATAATACTTAATTTACAATAAATCAATTTGATTTTAAATACACAAAAGCACTGCTTGTAAAAGTAGAACAAACCTCTTTAAAAAAAAAGTACAGACAGTAAACATTGTACAGCCAATACAATGTTATGAATATTGCATTTGGACATTGCAATGCATCTCAAGGAATTTATACAATTTACAATAAGTTTTTTCTTAGAAAATTTGTTTACAAATAGAGGATATTACACGGTTGCGTTAAGATATGAAGTTTATCTTCGAGTGGTGAACACATTCACGTGTGTGTGAAGTGAATGAGTGAAAATATTTTCAGCATGAGAAAATACATTTCATATCTTCGCGCAAAACCATGTAATGTTCTTTATATTATATGGACATATCCACAAAAAAAAGAAAAGAAACAAGTTAATCAAAAGAATTTTAATTTTGAACCGGCTTATCATTTTGACAACGCGCATCCAGTCAGCAGGAAAACACTGAGAGTGACGTCATCGGAGTGAAATATTGGAAATTATTATACATACGGGACACTTTTTCCATGGAATAAAAACGTGTTCTATTCCCTTCTAGCGGGTTTCGTTCATTTAGTTTGATAGCATGCAATATTGTTCACATATCGCTTATTGCTACGTGTATTACGCCACTTTACCCAATGGAAAATAAGTGTTGAATATGGTTTACGATATTGCATGGTTGTCAAGAAAACATGATGTCACACGTCGAAGACATAAAACTTCTGCGCTAGCGAACAACTGGGATCATTTGTAAACAAACGTGGCTGCAAGATTTGCTTCGTTAAATACGGAAGATTTTGAGAGAATTTTAAAAGAGAAAGACGTGTTGAACACCAGAAAGGAATGTGTATGTATAATAATAATAATAATAACATTGGCTGGCTTTTTTTCATGGTATATCAGATATATTCCATTCAGCTAGCATGATATTAAACTCGTCTTCGACTCATTCAGTATCATGCAAGCTGAATGGAATATGTCTGATATACCATGAAAAAAAAGCCAGCCAATATTATTTAAATACTGTATCTCACTCTGTTAAATCTCACTACCAGAAGCATCAGACTGAGCATTAGTGAATTAAGTTGGATCCATTTTTAAACAAATAATACAAGAAAGACACAATTACAAATGGAAGAGCGCATTTCGTTCTTTTGTTAACCCTGAACCCTAAGTCTTGTTTTGTGTCTTTGATTCTGGGAGACTGATTTTGAAGATCGTTTGATAATTATAACCTGTCAAGCCAGTCCTCAATAGCTTTCTCATTATTTTTTGCATCCTTTTGCCAGTCCACGTGCCAGCGCAGGTTGGTAATGACCTGTGTGTAATTGTTCCCAAGACTCTGCTTCCACTGCACAAACTGCTTCTTGTTGTATTGGCGGACAGCCTCAGTGACGTTGGGGTAATCCACCACTGAGCGCAGTAGCTTGTCCAGATACTGACAAACAACTGGGTAATGGGATGCCACATTCTTCATCTCAGCTTCGTCCACAGACAGATCTGATCAGGGTAAGACAATAGAGCATTGATGCTGGTGAAATATTATTACCGCTTGTCTTAATGTATTGTCTGCCAAGAATGACCGTGTTGCTAACAAAGGATGAGCGTGTATTTCCACAATACTAATCCTCATGATTAGTGAATAGCTACCATTCACTCTTAGTCACATCAGCATGCCTGGGTAAGCTATTGTTCTGTAACTGTTTAAATGTTTGTAAATTATTTTTGTTGCTTTATTAATATGGCCATGGACTCACCAAATAGTTGTGGTGGGACACTTAATCCATCTGAATATGTAATGTATTTCCACTTATCCACCCTCAGCATGTAAGTGGAGGCATTAGCATTGCAGCCATGGTATTCACTGAATACCCATTCAGGGTGAGGTTCAGTGAACTGCTTATGACCATGTGAGATCAGAGGGACCAGAGAGTAACCACTCAACCCATGTGGTATTGGGATACCTGCAAAGTCTGACACACACAATACAGAGAATTACAACATGTTATGATGCACTATGAGGCAGTGTATTGCACTGCATGTTTGGTACATTTCAAGTCCTTCATGGTTTGAGTCATTTTTGTTCAGAGCAGGAGAATCTAAATCTGGTCTGGTTGCAGGTTCCACTTGTTTAAAGAGGCGAGAATGAGGTGTGTCTTTCTTGTGTCTGAAAGCTGCTTATTTTATGTAACACATCTACTTCTGGAATAGCAATATACAGTGGTGCTTGAAAGTTTGTGAACCCTTTAGAATTTTCTATATTTCTGAATAAATATGACCTAAAACATTATCAGATTTTCATACAAGTCCTAAAAGTAGATAAAGAGAACCCAGTTAAACAAATGAGACAAAAATATTATACTTGGTCATTTATTTATTGAGGAAAATGATCCAAAATTACATATCTGTGAGTGGCAAAAGTATGTGAACCTCTAGGATTAGCAGTTAATTTGAAGGTGAAATTAGAGTCAGGTGTTTTCAATCAATGGGATGACAATCAGGTGTGAGTGGGCACCCTGTTTTATTTCAAGAACAGGGATCTATCAAAGTCTGATCTTCACAACACATTTTTGTGGAAGTGTATCATGGCATGAACAAGGGAGATTTCTGAGGACCTCAGAAAAAGCGTTGTTGATGCTCATCAGGCTGGAAAAGGTTACAAAACCATCTCTAAAGAGTTTGGACTCCACCAATCCACAGTCAGACAGATTGTGTACAAATGGAGGAAATTCAAGACCATTGTTACCCTCCCCAGGAGTGGTCGACCAACAAAGATCACTCCAAGAGCAAGGTGTGTAATAATCGGTGAGGTCATAAAGGACCCCAGGGTAACTTCTAAGCAACTGAAGGCCTCTCTCACATTGGCTAATGTTAATGTTCATGAGTCCACCATCAGGAGAACACTGAACAACAATGGTGCGCATGGCAGGGTTGCAAGGAGAAAGCCACTGCTCTCCAAAAAGAACATTGCTGCTCATCTGCAGTTTGCTAAAGATCACGTGGACAAGCCAGAAGGTTATTGGAAAAATGTTTTGTGGACAGATGAGCCCAAAATAGAACTTTTCGGTTTAAATGAGAAGCATTATGTTTGGAGAAAGAAAACCACTGCATTCCAGCATAAGAACCTTATCCCATCTGTGAAACACGGTGGTGCTAATATCATGGTTTGGGCCTGTTTTGCTGCATCTGGGCCAGGACGGCTTGCCATCATTGATGGAACAATGAATTCTGAATTATACCGGTGAATTCTAAAGGAAAATGTCAGGACATCTGTCCATGAACTGAATCTCAAGAGAAGGTGGGTCATGCAGCAAAACAACGACCCTAAGCACACAAGTCGTTCTACCAAAGAATGGTTAAAGAAGAATAAAGTTAATGTTTTGGAATGGCCAAGTCAAAGTCCTGACCTTAATCCAGTCAAAATGTTGTGGAAGGACCTGAAGCGAGCAGTTCATGTGAAGAAACGCACCAACATCCCAGTGTTGAAGCTGTTCTGTACAGAGGAATGGGCTAAAATTCCTCCAAGCCGGTGTGCAGGACTGATCAACAGTTACCGCAAACGTTTAGTTGCAGTTATTGCTGCACAAGGGGGTCACACCAGATACTAAAAGCAAAGGTTCACATACTTTTGCCACTCACAGATATGTAATATTGGATCATTTTCCTCAATAAATAAATGACCAAGGATAATATTTTTGTCTCATTTGTTTAACTGGGTTCTCTTTATCTACTTTTATGACTTGTGTGAAAATCTGATGTTGTTTTAGGTCATATTTATGCAGAAATATAGAAAATTCTAAAGGGTTCACAAACTTTCAAGCACCACTGTACACTATATGGCCAAAAGTTTGTGGACACCTGACCATAACAAACGGTACAGTATGTGCTTATTGAACATCCCATTCCAGATTTAGCCCCCCTTTGCTGTTATAATAACCTCCACTCTTCTGGGAAGTCCTTCCACTAGATTTTGAGATTTGTGCTCATTCAGCCATGAGCACTAGTGAGGTCAGGCACTGATGTTTGGTGAGGAGTCTTGGGATGCAGACAGTGTTCCACTTCATCCCAGAGATGGTCATTGGGGTTGAGGTCCGGGCTCTGTCCAGACTACTTAAAACTTTCTACTCCAACCTTAGCAAATTATGTATTCATGGACCTCAGTTTGTGCAACAGTTTAGGGAAGGCTCACATATGGATGTGATGGCCAGGGCTTTCATACTGTTCTCATCAGCCAATCATGTTGCAGCAGCACAAAGCATAAAAATCATGCAGATACAGGGAAAATGTCATCTAGATGACTTTGACTCTGGCATGGTTGTTGGTGCCAAACAACAGGTTTGGGGTAGGGTTGAGTGTTTCGGAAACTGCTCTATAGGCAGAAATGCCTTGCTGATAAAAGAGGTCAGAAGAGAATGGCCAGAACTGTTTGAGTTCAAAGGAAAGTACAACATCTCGGAATTTACAACAGAATGAACCTTCAAGTGGATGGGCAACAATTGTAGAAAACCACATCAGGTTATACTCCTGTTAGGCAACAGAGGCTACAGTAGCAAAAGACTCACTGACTCAACTTTTCAACTATCCAGTTTCTGATGAACGTGTGCTCACTGTAGCCTGATTCCTGTTTTGTTTTTTCCCTTTTTGTGGCAGCGGGGGCATGGCCGAGCGTCAGTCTGTGAATGGAGGGCGGAGTCAGGGAAGGTGAGTGGTCATGTCACTACACCTGTTGTCAATTAACGTGTTTGTGTGTCTCCTCCAGTGACCGCGCCCTATAAAAGGAGAGTGAGAAGGGGAGGTTGGCGCCGAGGGCTTGCTAGTAGCCTGTGTGTGTGTGTGTCTGTGAGACAGAGTCTGAGTTGTGTGCCGAAAAGCAGCAATAAAGAAAATAATTACCGTAAGTCGCAAACAACCGCCTGCCGTGCTTTTGTGCTCCACCCACATCAGGGTCTTTCTACACTTTTGTTTTTTAATTTTAATCAACAGAGCTATGTTTAAATCACAAAAGCACTTAGTGGGTTCATAAAAGGAAATTCAAGGAGATGTAATATATATTATTAATGCCCAAATGATTTACTAGAACAGATTAAATATGAAGTGTGGCATGCTGGACTCTTCAATATAAAACATTACTAGCCAGAAAATACAGTATCTGGTATCAGCTGGTCAAATACCTCATATATGATCTAAAAATATAGTGTCTCACTGAAAACCTACTACTGGTCTTGGTTTTAAAGCAGCATTAACAGTGTAAATTTGCAATGAAAACATCAGCAAGCCTTTCCCCATCAGACCACGCCCTCTCTGTCAAAACCATGTATATCTTGTGAGTTCCCTTTTAAAGAAAAGAAGCAGAGTCGCACTACTCTGTTTAGGCTGGCGCGAAAACTAATTTCTTGCCAGAGCTAATTTCTGCATACTACTACTGCAAACTCATCTTGGAAATTATACAATGACTACAAGTCTAGACTTTTAAACATTATAAACAGGCCCTTTAAATGACTTGGAAGTTAAGCTTCTGCTGGTTTGGAATTAAAACTCACAGCCATGCTGGGCCTTTGTGGATACGATTGGACCCCATGTACAACCCCGATTCCAAAAAAGTTGGGACAAAGTACAAATTGTCAATAAAAACGGAATGCAATAATTTACAAACCTCAAAAACTGATATTGTATTCACAATAGAACATAGACAACATATCAAATGTCAAAAGTGAGACATTTTGAAATTTCATGCCAAATATCGGCTCATTTGAAATTTCATGACAGCAACACATCTCAAAAAAGTTGGGACAGGGGCAATAAGAGGCTGGAAAGGTTAAAGGTACAAAAAAGGAACAGCTGGAGGACCAAATTGCAACTCATTAGGTCAATTGGCAATAGGTCATTAACATGACTGGGTATAAAAAGAGCATCTTGGAGTGGCAGCGGCTTTCAGAAGTAAAGATGGGAAGAGGATCACCAATCCCCCTAATTCTGCGCCGACAAATAGTGGAGCAATATCAGAAAGAAGTTTGACAGTGTAAAATTACAAAGAGTTTGAACATATCATCATCTACAGTGCATATCATCATCAAAAGATTCAGAGAATCTGGAAGAATCTCTGTGCGTAAGGGTCAAGGCCGGAAAACCATACTGGGTGCCCTTAGACGGCACTGCATCACATACAGGCATGCTTCTGTATTGGAAATCACAAAATGGGCTCAGGAATATTTCCAGAGAACATTATCTGTGAACACAATTCACCGTGCCATCCGCCGTTGCCAGCTAAAACTCTATAGTTCAAAGAAGAAGCCATATCTAAACATGATCCAGAAGCGCAGACGTCTTCTCTGGGCCAAGGCTCATTTAAAATGGACTGTGGCAAAGTGGAAAACTGTTCTGTGGTCAGACGAATCAAAATTTGAAGTTCTTTATGGAAATCAGGGACGCCGTGTCATTCGGACTAAAGAGGAGAAGGACGACCCAAGTTGTTATCAGCGCTCAGTTCAGAAGCCTGCATCTCTGATGGTACGGGGTTGCATTAGTGCATGTGGCATGGGCAGCTTACACATCTGGAAAGACACCATTGATGCTGAAAGGTATATCCAGATTCTAGAGCAACATATGCTCCCATCCAGACGACGTCTCTTTCAGGGAAGACCTTGCATTTTCCAACATGACAATGCCAAACCACATACTGCATCAATTACAGCATCATGGCTGCATAGAAGAAGGGTCCGGGTACTGAACTGGCCAGCCTGCAGTCCAGATCTTTCACCCATAGAAAACATTTGGTGCATCATAAAACGGAAGATACGACAAAAAAGACCTAAGACAGTTGAGCAACTAGAATCCTACATTAGACAAGAATGGGTTAACATTCCTATCCCTAAACTTGAGCAACTTGTCTCCTCAGTCCCCAGACGTTTACAGACTGTTGTAAAGAGAAAAGGGGATGTCTCACAGTGGTAAACATGGCCTTGTCCCAACTTTTTTGAGATGTGTTGTTGTCATGAAATTTAAAATCACCTAATTTGTCTCTTTAAATGATACATTTTCTCAGTTTAAACATTTGATATGTCATCTATGTTCTATTCTGAATAAAATATGGAATTTTGAAACTTCCACATCATTGCATTACGGTTTTATTTACAATTTGTACTTTGTCCCAACTTTTTTGGAATCGGGGTTGTATATCAAGGACAACACTAAATGTGCATTGCAATGAGTCTTTAACACCTGGATTTGTATCTGCTATTATAAACCATACAAAACAAATCAGAAACCAGTTACAAATCTAAAATCTGTCACTCGGACATTCATTTGTTAGAAAGTAAAGTAAGCTTGTCTTGAAATGAAACTGTGTCTGCAAATTTAAATCAAGCACATTAGTAGATAAATGCATTCACCAAGTACAGAAGGATACAGGTCGACAAGAGAGACTGGTAAACTGATCTCAATCCCAGATTTAATCCCTGGCCCCATCATAAGTAAGGGAACGTGGGAGCTGCCTTCGAACATGGACATCTTATAGAACTGCCTGTGCTCCATGGCTAGATCCCCATGATCCGAGGTGAAAAGCAGGACTGTGCTGTTTAATAAACCTGTGTCTCTGAGAGCAGCAATCACTTCACCTGCACCAGAGGGATGTTATCAGATTTCAGTCACAGATCTTATGCAAAGCATCAAGCACAGCAGATTAGAACTGGTGCATGAAATGTGAAACACAATCAGATTACCAAGCATGCTGTCTGCTTCGGCGCACATGGCATAATAACTGACTCGGATGTCAATGATCTCCTGCTCGGAAAAGTTGCCACTGCAGTTTTTGGTGAAGGTGGAATAATTATCAACAGGGTGCATTTGAGAAAACGGCAACCACTTTGGCAGTGAAACTTGCTCCGTGGAAACCTTTACGAAATTGAGATGACGTTAATATTATTGAACTTTTATTTATCGATCGATCAATACATAGATAGAGACATATAGGAAGATTATCCTCCATTATGTTATGAGTCAACTTAAATAAGTAAGTCAGTGAAATAAATATGCCAACATGTTGTACAACCAAATGTATGGTTTAAATATATGACTTATATGAATTAATACATCAATGAATAAAGGCTATTATGTACCCTAGAGTCCATAAAAAGATATCTAACACACACACACACACACACACACACACACACACACGCTATTTTAATTAATTAATTAAAATCAACAATTGGCAAACTGCTGTGGTATAAGAGGAATAAACACTTTATGCTTTTATAGGACAACAATCAAATCTATGGTCGTAACAGTAACTCTGCTTTGCAACGAGCCACACTGCACCACCTTTTTCGTTGATTATTTTCCTATAACAGCACACCCTGTCATTTCATTTCATTATCTCTAGCCGCTTTATCCTGTTCTACAGGGTCGCAGGCAAGCTGGAGCCTATCCCAGCTGACTACGGGCGAAAGGCGGGGTACACCCTGGACAAGTCGCCAGGTCATCACAGGGCCGACACATAGACATAAACAACCATTCACACTCACATTCACACCTACGGTCAATTTAGAGTCACCAGTTAACCTAACCTGCATGTCTTTGGACTGTGGGGGAAACCGGAGCACCCGGAGGAAACCCACGCGGGCACGGGGAGAACATGCAAACTCCGCACAGAAAGGCCCTCGCCGGCCACGGGGCTCGAACCCGGACCTTCTTACTGTGAGGCGACAGTGCTAACCACTACACCACCGTGCCACCCACACCCTGTCATGTTTTATTCATTACTACAGCCCTAGTATGACCAGTGTATAACACAAATATTATTCAAAAGCTACTGTTTCAGTATCATGACAAGTACAACACAGGTTATGGTACTCAGCCTAATGGTTAGAGAAGCAGCTTTGGGATCAAAAGGTTGCTGGTTCAATTCCTTAGACCAGCAGGAATCACTGAAGTGCCCTTGAACAAGGAACTGAACCCCCAGACTGCCCTGGGTATGTTGTATGTCTCTCTGGATAAGAGTGTCTGCTAAATGCCTGTAATGTAATTTTCTTTTCTACTTCGTCTCTATCGACAGCATTTGTTGTGCGTTTCTGATGGCCACAGATACTTTATGAAAAAAAGAGAGCAGAAAACCTATTTATACAAAACTTGATTATAATGGAAGCATGAGCGCATTTGCTGTGACAGTTAATTAACATTAAACCAAAACACATTTTCGATTTCAGTCGAAGGTATTTGTAAATTAAGCGAGAAAGTGCCTCAATTTGACCTGGAGATCACAAAGCCTTCAGGGAAAGGACATACCTTTTATTGTATTGAGCCGGTGTTTGAAAATCTGATAAAACTACAGAAGAACAGCTTTGTTAAGATTTTCTCTCATATCTGTGTAACGGAGGGCGGCACGGTGGTGTAGTGGTTAGCGCTGTCGCCTCACAGCAAGAAAGTCCGGGTTCGAGCCCCGTGGCCGGCGAGGGCCTTTCTGTGCGGAGTTTGCATGTTCTCCCCGTGTCCGCGTGGGTTTCCTCCGGGTGCTCCGGTTTCCCCCACAGTCCAAAGACATGCAGGTTAGGTTAACTGGTGACTCTAAATTGAGCGTAGGTGTGAATGTGAGTGTGAATGGTTGTCTGTGTCTATGTGTCAGCCCTGTGATGACCTGGCGACTTGTCCAGGGTGTACCCCGCCTTTCGCCCGTAGTCAGCTGGGATTGGCTCCAGCTTGCCTGCGACCCTGTAGGACAGGATAAAGCGGCTAGAGGGGATGAGATGAGATCTGTGTAATGGCTGCAGTTTTGAATTTGCAACTACATAATTGCATTTTAAATATTGATTGACAGAATTCAACAACTGCCCCTAAGCATCCAAGTGGATTTCAAGTACACAGGTTTGTTTCTCAGTGCAGGGAACTTCTTATGCACAGTAAACACACACGTGCGAAAAATGCAGTAGATGAAAATTTCATAGGGAAAAAATTGCTTGAGTATCTCTTTAACATTCATTCTTTAAATCTGATTACAACAGTGAATGTTTATTCAATGTTGCCATCAATGATGAAGGCGATGAAGAACAACTTGCCTTTTTGAGCCAGTAGGGTGAGGTACGGAAGGTGGAGCCTCCAGCAGTTGGACCCAGCTCCTCTGTGCGGTATGGATGAGGCAGGTTCAACCCCAGATACAGAGCAAAGGGCTGCGACAGAGCTGCAGCCTTTTGTCTGATCCACTGCACAGCACTGTCTGTGATGTCCCAGTCTTTGGTCATGACTCTAACTGTGGACCCGTTACCTACTAAGTCTGCCACAGGACGACCCTCCTGGCTCAGAAGAAATGCCACTTCTCGGGTCCACGCCTCCACACGATTGCTGGCCAATGGTGTTTTTATGCAGAATGGAAGATACAAGTAAACACACACAAGATTGAAAATATGCATTTATTTCATGCTGCCACAACAAGACAAAGTGCTATTCATATTAAAGGGG
Organism: Neoarius graeffei; assembly: GCF_027579695.1. NCBI lineage: Eukaryota > Metazoa > Chordata > Actinopteri > Siluriformes > Ariidae > Neoarius > Neoarius graeffei. The sequence goes on along the minus strand of NC_083592.1, from coordinate 27,579,711 downwards.
TGTGCAAGACTGTTTTACTTAATCCGAACAAAGCATTTCTTTTTGATATTTCCCCATTTTCTCTTCAATTTTGTGACCTGCCAATTTGCACCCACCAGCCAGGTCTCCCCTATCATACAACAGCTAGTAAACAGGAAGGGTGAAGGTTAACATGCTTCCTCCGAGAACTGGTCAATTGCATCCTTTTATCCTGCTTTCATCATTCTATTTCACAGAGCAGCTTAAAAGACACTCAGTGGAAAGAGCTATCTACCCACTTCTGCATACTGTACATACGTATGCCTGCGATTTGGCTAGTGTTACTATGATAAAAGTAAAAAAAAACCAAAATGAGTTAGATTAAAGCTCAAAAAGGGCTTAATGGTTGGAGAAGCAGCTTAAGGTCACTGGTTTGAGTCCTTAGACCAGCAGGAATGGCTGAAGTGCCCTTGAGCAAGGCACCCAACCCCCATCTGCTCCAAGAGCATCTGCTAAATACCATGAAAGTAACGTAGCAGGGAAGACTAGACCACTCCTCCTACCCGGAAAGCAATCACAGCCAATTTTGCTCTCTAGATTCCTGATCATTCATGGTTATGACATAGTTTGAACTTACAATCTCCAGATGTTAAGACATACACTTTACTGTTGCACCACTCAGGTGCCATTTTTATTGGGCCTCATGGGATCCCTGTCCAGATGGACACCTACATATAATTAATATGACTTATATTACAACATAAATATAGTAGTGTGCAGAAAACATGATGTTTATTCCAGTCACCTGACCGTGTGGCCCCCTGATGTGTAGTCTAGCTTCCCCATACGGTGGGTGTGATAGCCTGCTTTCTGTAGATCATCCATCCATGTCGTAGCATTGTGAGCAAGGCATTTGTAATTGTTCCAGGCCTGAGTTAAATGGACAAATTTTCCACTCCACATCGCTGTCAATGGACACAGACAGTACAATGAGCTGTAGGAACTGCACTGTTACTTTGGAAAAATCTCTAATTAGTGCAATTTCGTTAAAGCACAGAATATCAACGTTAGCCTGCTAACACTGGAAGGATGTCTGAAGTAAAAAGTAAAAGGAGTTTTTAATAGACACTGCACTGTACCTGCTCTTGAAGGACAACAAACTGGAGAATTTGTGTAGGAGTTGAGGAAGATTGCACCCATCTGCCTCATGTAGGTAATATATGGGAGCTGGACAACTTTGTTTCCAGGGGGAAAGGTTAATCTTCCATCCTGGAGATGACACAAAGGCATTACTGACAAGAAAATAATACATGATGAGAAAAATTAGGAGAAAAAAATTCAACAGACGACAGAAGCATCCTTCTATATATTTTATACATTTGGAGTACATTGTGCCCTGCGATGACCTGGCGACTTGTCCAGGGTGTACCCCGCCTCTTGTCCATAGTCAGCTGGGATGGGCTCCAGCTTGCCTGCGACCCTGGAGAACAGGATAAAGCGGCTAGAGATAATGGATGGATGGATGGATGGATGGATGGATGGAGTACATCATGTAGGCTAGTACCATGGACTTAAAAGATAGAGAATGTACTTTGTCGTAAGTTGTCATTATGGAACATGTTTGGGTTAGGACCTTTAGTTCCAGGGAAGGAAATTATAATACTTCAGTTTACAAAGACATTCTTGCAAGTGTGCACATCAAAGTTTGTTCTAATAGTTCGAGGAAATCATGGCCTAATGGTTAGAGAAGCAGCTTTAGGCCCAAAAGGATGCTGGTTTGATTCCCTAGACCAGCAGGAATGACTGAAGTGTCCTTGAGTAAGGCACCTAACCTGCAACTGCTCTGGGTATGTCGTATGTCACTCTGGATAAGAGAATCTGCTAAATGCTTGTAATGTAATGAAAAACCACATATGGATGTGATCTGGTGTCTATAAACTTTTGGTGATATAATGTATATTAGTATGCAAAGGCCAGCCAGCCAGCAGCGTACACATTATGTAAAAATTGTGTATTCTCATGGCTCTACGTGACATTATGTTACAAAAGCATCAAGGTAACAATCCATGCACTTGCCTATCCACCATTATACAGTGGTGCTTGGAAGTTTGTGAACCCTTTAGAATTTTATACATTTCTGCATAAATATGACCTAAAACATCATCAGATTTTCACACAAGTCCTAAAAGTAGATAAAGAGAACCCGGTTAAACAAATGAGACAAAAATATTATACTCAGTCATTTATTTATTGAGGAAAATGATCCAATATTACATATCTGTGAGTGGCAAAAGTATATGAACCTTTGCTTTCAGTATCTGGTGTGACCCCCTTGTGCAGCAATAACTGCAACTAAACGTTTCCAGTAACTGTTGATCAGTCCTGCACACCGGCTTGGAGGAATTTTAGCCCATTCCTCCGTACAGAACAGCTTCAGCTCTGGGATGTTGGTGGGTTTCCTCACATGAACTGCTCGCTTCAGGTCCTTCCACGACATTTCCATTGGATTAAGGTCAGGACTTTGACTTGGCCATTCCAAAACATTAACTTTATTCTTCTTTAACCATTCTTTGGTAGAACGACTTGTGTGCTTAGGGTCGTTGTCTTGCTGCATGACCCACCTTCTTTTGAGATTCAGTTCATAGACAGATGTCCTGACATTTTCCTTTAGAATTTGCTGGTATAATTCAGAATTCATTGTTCCATCAATGATGGCAAGCCGTCCTGGCCCAGATGCAGCAAAACAGGCCCAAACCATGATACTACCACCACCACGTTTCACAGATGGGATAAGGTTCTTATGCGGTAAAGCAGTGTTTTCCTTTCTCCAAACACAACGCTTCTAATTGAAACAAAAAAAGTTCTATTTTGGTCTCATCCGTCCACAAAACATTTTTCCAATAGCCTTCTGGCTTGTCCATGGGATCTTTAGCAAACTGCAGATGAGTAGCAATGTTCTTTTTAGAGAGCGGTGGCTTTCTCCTTGCAACTCTGCCATGCACACCATTGTTGTTCAGTGTTCTCCTGATGGTGGACTCATGGACATTAACATTAGCCAATGTGAGAGAGGCCTTCAGTTGCTTAGAAGTTACCCTGGGGTCCTTTGTGGCCTCGCTGACTATTACACGCCTTGCTCTCGGAGTGATCTTTGTTGGTCGACCACTCCTGGGGAGGGTAACAATGGTCTTGAATTTCCTCCATTTGTACACAATCTGTCTGACTGTGGATTGGTGGAGTCCAAACTCTTTAGAGATGGTTTTGTGACCTTTTCCAGCCTGATGAGCATCAACAACGCTTTTTCTGAGATCCTCAGAAATCTCCTTTGTTCGTGCCATGATACACTTCCACAAACATGTTGTGAAGACCAGACTTTGACAGATCCCTGTTCTTTAAATAAAACAGGGTGCCCACTCACACCTGATTGTCATCCCATTGATTGAAAACACCCGACTCTAATTTCACCTTCAAATTAACTCCTAGAGGTTCACATACTTTTGCCACTCACAGATATGTAATATTGGATAAATTTCCTCAATAAATAAACGACCAAGTACAATATTTTTGTCTCATTTGTTTAACTGGGTTCTCTTTATCTACTTTTAGGACTTGTGTGAAAATCTGATGATGTTTTAGGTCATATTTATGCAGAAATATAGACAATTCTAAAGGGTTCACAAACTTTCAAGCACTACTGTAAATGTGTCACAAACTGTGAAACCATAGTACACTAAATTAAATTTAAATATGCTTTTGTTCAATATATTTAAAATGATGGGTTGAAGCAGATTTTGTCATTGTTAATATTTATTTTATATTCATTAAACAATACTAGAAACATTGCTGTACATTTTTATGAAGCAACATTTACATTACACTGTATGTACAAGGTGTGACAATTAAATAACAAGACTGGGGAACCATGTGCGTTATCCACGTGGCATGCATTGACCAATGGACGGACAAACAACCCCTGAACATTTTTATGAAAGAGAAAGTATTAAAGTATGCATTGCTTGAAGTAGACATGTTTTTCTGACATTTTGTAAAAATGGTCAGTTCAAAAATTGAGCAATGCATCAATTTGAATTTTTTGGTGAAATACGAAGAAAAAACACCAGCACACTCAGTGAAAAGGTTTGTAGCCAAGAAACACATCTTTGACTCTCCTCCTTACTCATACCATGCAACTTTTTTCTTTTCAGAAAAATCAAGCCTGCACACAAGGGAACCTGTCTTGGATCTGTTCCAGAAATGATGAGAAAAATGATGGAGACTAAGGGACGAAAACCAGAACGCAGTGGTGTGTAGTTGCAGAAGGAGAAAGGAACTGAAATGTTTGTTTTCTTTATTAAAATTGAATTACAGCATTAGTCTTGTTATTTCATAGCCAAACATATTACAGACACAACTTACAGCATTATTCAGATATCATACACCTCTAACACTATTAACTTTGTTATACGTTGTAGTAAAGCGAAATGCAACCCCAGTTCCAAAAAATGTTGGGACGCTGTGTAAAGTGTAAATAAAAACAGAATGCAATAATTTGCAAATCATGGAAACCCTATATTTCACTGAAAATAGTAGAAGGACAACATATCAAATGCTGAAATTGAGAAATTTTATTGTTTTTTTTAAAAAAAACATATACTTATTTTGAATTTGATGTCAGCAACACGTTTCAAAAAAGTTGGGACACAACTTCATGTTCATGATTTCTTCATGATTGCTCGGACAGAATATTTAAACTGTTAGGATCATTTTCGCATCCATTTCTGCCAGATCCTACTGAACAGCATTTCCAACTGATCCTGCAACATTTCGACATTTCGTGGGTGCAAACAAACTGCAGAGTATTCTTCCATATAAATATCTTTTAATTAACAAAGTAAGGGAAGTTTCTTTTAAAATGTGAAATAGGCTTTATACTGCAAATCATCTTCTCATTATCTCTAGCCGCTTTATCCCGTCCTACAGGGTCGCAGGCAAGCTGGAGCCTATCCTGGCTGACTACGGGCGAAAGGCGGGGTACACCCTGGACAAGTCGCCAGGTCATCACAGGGCTGACACATAGACACAGACAAACATTCACACTCACATTCACACCTACGGTCAATTTAGAGTCACCAGTTAGCCTAACCTGCATGTCTTTGGGCTGTGGGGGAAACCGGAGCACCCGGAGGAAACCCACGCAGACACGGGGAGAACATGCAAACTCCGCACAGAAAGGCCCTCGCCAGCCACGGGGCTCGAACCCAGACCTTCTTGCTCTGAGGCGACAGCGCTAACCACTACACCACCGTGCCGCCCACTGCAAATCATTACATGCTTAAATTTAAGAAGGATATCTGCGTGAACTGTTCCTTTTGTGACACATACCCAGAAACAAAGCCCCCAGCAGTGTTGCCAGATACTGCTGATGTTTTCCAGCCCAAAATATGTTCAAAACCCGCCAAAATGCACTTAAAACCGCCCAAAATGTAAAATGTACTTGATGCCTATCTTGTAAAGTAAAAATATGCAGCTAAAGACCAGTATACTATTTGTAAATCAAACAACAATGCAAACAACTTCTAAATGGCAACATGAGACCGTCAGTGCTGGAGGTGAAAAATCTGCTGTCTGGCACTCGGCTACGTATGGTTGAATCAGATTATAACTTTACAATCATCTGCTGTGTTCTGAATCCTACATGCACCAGTAGGTGACGCACACGCATAATATTATGTAGGCTATGTTAGGCTACGATGCATATCTAACATCTGCATTGCTGAGGTTATTTATTTTTTATTTGTCTTTTATTTATTTATTTATCTTATTTATCCTGTTTGCTTTATTAATTTTATAGACCTAGTTATTCTGCTTAATTTATTTTTGTCTACATCCATGTATTTTCTTCATCTGTTATCCTGATACTGTACTTTTTTTTTGTATTTTGCCCACTTTGGCATCTTGACTAGCCGTCGTTCACTAACTGCACTCTGTGTCGTGTGATGCCCGCGATCTCTGATTGGGTCACAGAAGTGTTTAATATGGATTGGATTGGATGTAGACTAGTGGACGTAGATAGTACATAGAATGTGCTGCATCAAAGTCCTTCTAAGGCTATATAAGTGTCTCTGGCTGCATTCTCACACAGAACGTCGGTGCGAAATATTTATAAACATCTGATAAAAACCCGCCGAACTAACGCCAACCAGCCCAAGCCATTTTTTGCCCGCAAAGTAGAATTCAAAACCGCCCAATCTGGCAACACTGGCCCTCAGACTAGCTACTAATTTTTAGAAAGACGTGTCCTGCTTCATTATTGATAATATAGATTCTGATTTCTGTCTTTTTTTTTGGAAAAAATGTACTGTTTGGTCTCTACAATAACAGCAGCAACAAAACTAAAGAATTCTATATCATCAATTGGATCATAATACGAGTGAAATACCATATTCATAAATCCAAATTTAGCCAGACTAAACCCTTACTTTGGGGACTTAAGCAGCATAGAAAAACAATTACTGAGTCACAAAATCAGAAATAATGTTAAAATTACTGATTTGTGTGGTTATTTTAATATGTTCAGTTGAAAATCCCCCTGAGTGAAATGTTAATGTTTTTTGTTTCGACTGTATTATGACTTCTGTTTTTGTCTGTCTTTATTGCAAAATTAAAAATAAAAAAAAGAGAAAAAAGCTTTAAAAAACACATCTTTGTCAAAATAAAAGTCTCACAGCAGCCTCACCACCACCACTACTATTACAACAACTAATAATAATAATAATAATAATAGTTCACACTAAGTCAAATATCAACTTCCCAGACTTTCACTGACTAAAGTTGAATTTCCATGATCTATAATGATCAGAAAAACAGACAAAAACCAGCCACGGTATTTTAATCCCATCAATTTGCGAGATTTATTGACTAATTCACAGATGTTTCCAATACAACAACAAATTAGTTTTCACTGATTAAACTTAGGTGGCACGGTGGTGTAGTGGTTAGCACTGTCGCCTGGGTTCTGGGTTCGAGTCCCGTGGCCGGCGAGGGCCTTTCTGTGTGGAGTTTGCATGTTCTCCCCGTGTCCGCGTGGGTTTCCTCCGGGTGCTCCGGTTTTCCCCACAGTCCAAAGACATGCAGGTTAGGTTAACTGGTGACTCTAAATTGACCGTAGGTGTGAATGGTTGTTTGTCTCTGTGTCAGCCCTGCGATAACCTGGCGACTTGTCCAGGGTGTAACCCACCTCTCGCCCATAGTCAGCTGGGATAGGCTCCTGCGACCCTGTAGAACAGGATAAGTTGCTACAGATGATGGATGGATGCTTAAACCTAGGAAAAGTACTGCATGGAAAATATTGCCAAAATGGCAACTAAAATTTAAACATTACAAACAAAATTCCCTGATATCCCATGACCTGGCCTAAAATATGATCAAATCCACTGACTTTCCATGTCTGGAATAGACTTTTTAAGATTCCACGATACTCTCGAAATTCCATGGGACCAATAGGAACCCTGAATATTATCCATCCATCCATTATCTGTAGCCGCTTATCCCAGCCTTTCTCAACTGGGGTGCCATGGCACCCTGGGGTGCTGTCTCACTTCATTAGGGGTGCCGTCAAAAAATTATATATTCTAACATTGAAATAAATAAAATGAATTAAAATTCCAAAAAACGATAGTTACACTAGATCATCGCCGCCTCATGCATCATCAAAATTTGTCCCATGGCCCCCTTTCCCATGTCACATCATCACTGCCGGGGTCAGCGTATGGTCAGCGTGACTGCATGTATTTTATATGGGGGTGCCTTGGGAATTTGCATACTTCTGAAGGGTGCCATGACTGAAAAAAGGTTGAGAAATGCTGGCTTATCCTGTTATACAGGGTCACAGATGAATATTATTATTATTATTATTATTATTATTATTAATAATAATAATAATAATAATAATAAGAAGAAGAAGAAGAAGAATATGGACTCAAATACCACTGAAAGACACAAAATAAAATAAGTAGAGCTGAAGTGAAATAAAACTGCTGAACAAAAGAAAAAGTAGTAGTTGAGCAGAAGGGGGTCCGTCTCAGAAACTGGTCTCTCATTTGGGACATTATGGTCAAAAAATAAATTTTCTAATTTTACTATTTTTTTTGCATTTACCTAACACTCAATGTTTCGTTTGTCATGTTTAATAAGAATAAAGATAGTATCTTGCTTTATCTGGCCTCCACTGTGGAAAAATTTTTTGATTGCAATTCAAATGCTTTTGTAAAATTGATTTACATATAAAATAAATACATCATGAAGAATTAAAGCCCCTCCTTCACAGAGGAGTGAAAATATTGAATAAATTTCCTCTTTTTGATTGCTTGGGTGGGCGGCACGGTGGTGTAGTGGTTAGCGCTGTCGCCTCACAGCAAGAAGGTCCGGGTTCGAGCCCCGTGGCCGGCGAGGGCCTTTCTGTGCGGAGTTTGCATGTTCTCCCCGTGTCCGCGTGGGTTTCCTCCGGGTTCTCCGGTTTCCCCCACAGTCCAAAGACATGCAGGTTAGGTTAACTGGTGACTCTAAATTGACCGTAGGTGTGAGTGTGAATGGCTGTCTGTGTCTATGTGTCAGCCCTGTGATGACCTGGCGACTTGTCCAGGGTGTACCCCGCCTTTCGCCCGTAGTCAGCTGGGATAGGCTCCAGCTTGCCTGCAACCCTGTAGAAGGATAAAGCGGCTAGAGATAATGAGATGAGATGATTGCTTGGGTTAAAAATGGCAAGTTATGATGACTGAATTGATTATTCACTTAAATATGAATAATATGATACATTTTGGGTATTTGATATGGCGAAATAGGACACAATGGAAAAATCAAGAACACACCGGAAAGATGAGAACGGCGGTGGTAAAAGAACAGCGACTGTACCGGCTGAAGGTCGCGCGGGTCTCTGCTGCGGCGTGCGAGCAACGGGACATCACTACTGCACCGGATGGAGCGGAGGCGGGGCAAAATGACTGGCCGTAGATTCTATCAAAAGTTCGATCTAAATTGACCATGGTTGCAAAATATTGGCCAAAAATACGCAAACACTACGAAATATGAAAGTAAGATCTCATCTCATCTCATTATCTCTAGCCGCTTTATCCTTCTACAGGGTTGCAGGCAAGCTGGAGCCTATCCCAGCTGACTACGGGCGAAAGGCGGGGTACACCCTGGACAAGTCGCCAGGTCATCACAGGGCTGACACATAGACACAGACAACCATTCATACTCACATTCACACCTACGGTCAATTTAGAGTCACCAGTTAACCTAACCTGCATGTCTTTGGACTGTGGGGGAAACCGGAGCACCCGGAGGAAACCCACGCGGACACGGGGAGAACATGCAAACTCCACACAGAAAGGCCCTCGCCGGCCCCGGGGCTCGAACCCAGGACCTTCTTGCTGTGAGGCGACAGCGCTAACCACTACACCACCGTGCCGCCTGAAAGTAAGATGAAAAAGAAATTCTATTGCCTTATACTGCAAGACTAAAACAAAATAAAACTGTCAAAACTCACCTTTTCAGTGATAATGCCCGAACAGATCACCCGCGTAACAGAAAGACCGTAAATGGAAGCACGATCAACTTCTAACTGTTGGAGTGGAAAATTCCATTCTACACATGCAAATTGTTAATGTGTGTCCTTCCCCGCACACAAATAACACGCTACGGTAAAAAATAGACCACAACTCATTTTATAGTTCAGAAATTCATACAAGACCAGCTACCATCGTAACATATTCTCTAAGAAACATATTCTATACCTAACTTTCAGCTTTCGTTTTAAAAAAACAAAATCGCAGATTTATAACTAAATTTTTATATGGCGTAGTGATTTTAAGTTGCTACTTTCGGTGAGGTAGTGACCTTGACCCTGGGGCTTTCTGTTTAGATCAAAACACATGATCATATTGGTTTTGGGTCTGCGGAAAATGGAGTTACAACGGTGATCAAATATTTTGCATGATGTTTTATTACGGTTATGATTATTCTGTGAGCGCACCAATCCTTAGGTGTATAAAGTTACAACTTAAAATACAATTAGTGATAACTGTAGACTTTTCAGTGGACTACAACCTTTTTAAAGGAATGCGATGTAGTCAACCATTTATCATGTCCCAGATCAAGCCGCCATTTTTCCACAAATTTGCAGAATTTTTTCCAAATTCTGAAGAGTATTCACATCAAATATTTAGTTTTATCTGTATTATTTCTATCATTATATATATGTGAATATATATGCATAATTGTATATAATATATATGCATAATTATGATATTGTGGGTGTCTGTGTACGTATGGATATGTGTATAGTTATAGGTATATGTATGTACTGTATATATGTATTGTATGTGTGTATATATGCATAACATAAGTATCTGTGGCAGCACGGTGGTGTAGTGGTTAGCGCTGTCGCCTCACAGCAAGAAGATCCGGGTTCGAGCCCCGTGGCCAGTGAGGGCCTTTCTGTGCGGAGTTTGCATGTTGCCCGTGTGGGTTTCCTCTGGGTGCTCCGGTTTCCCCCAAAGACATGCAGGCTAGGTTTACTGGTGACTCTAAATTGACCGTAGGTGTGAATGGTTGTCTGCGTCTATGTGTCAGCCCTGTGATGACCTGGCGACTTGTCCAGGTTGTTTGTTGCTTTTGTATATATAGTTTATTATGGCAGAAAGTGACGTTTGATTAGCGGTGGTATAGAGGGTTGGGATTTGATAAGTTATTTACTTCTTCCTAATGCTTTCCGAACATTATTATGTTACTGCCTTGTGGCTATGCTATTCTGTTTGTTTATGATGATTTTTTGATTATTGTATTTTTTATTTTTATTATTATTATTATTATTATTATTTATTTTTTAATTTTATATCTTTCTTCTTTACTGTTCGGAATAAAGCAATCAATTTATTTCAAACTAAAACCAACATCACCATTCAAAACCATATAGTTTATTGATTGTGAGTATATTTAGCGGGGTACCCCCACAGTACCCAGTTTCTGAGACAGACCCATGGCAGTTCCCCCACTCTGTCTGTCTCTCGGTGCCATTTGACAGTTTCTGAGCAATGATCTGTAGTTTCCCTCTCTTTCTCACTATGCTGCAATATACAGTATACTGTACTTTATTGTTTCTGGGTGGTAGAAGAGAGCAACTGGACTTGTTTGAAGATTCCTGAAAACGTTTCGCCTCTCATCCGAAAGGCTTCCTCAGTTCTGTCTGACTAATAGGGAGTATCAAGTATTTATTCTCTCATGGATCATAATAGAATCAGGATTCTGATGGCTGCATAGTAGGCGGCTGATAAATGATGTGTTCAGTGATGGTCGTTCCAGGTTAACAAAAAAAAAAGAACGATCCTCTCTGGCTAAGATGTCTGCCAGTTTTCTGGAAGTCCTCTCATACTCCCGCACCAGTTGAAGGGATCTCATCCCAAAGTGCGCAGAAAACTGGCAGACATTTTAGCCAGAGAGGATCGTTCTTTTTTTTGTCAACCTGGAACGGCCATCACTGAATAGAGGTGGAGGTCTAAGACATCATTTATCAGCCACCTACTATGCAGCCATCAGAATTCTGATTCTATTATGATCCAGGAGAGGATAAATACCTGATACTCCCTATTAGTCAGACAGAACTGAGGAAGCCTTTTGGATGAGAGGTGTGAGGGAAATTTAATAGATGAACATGATTATGCTCAGTGTTTCTGTATGTTGAGCTCAAGTGACTTAGTGTACTGAGAAAAGTTGTTTTTCCAATGCTGTAATCGCCTTTCTGTGGCCTTGGCTGGTGATAAGCAGGGTGCCTGCGTTCTCCATAACTACGCATCCGCCTGCACATACCAGAGCACGCCAGGTGCACGCTTTAACAAAGCTTCATAGAAAATCTTGAGCCAATCACGTGAAGATGCAAGCAGTAAGCGAATGCCTTTAGAGTATAATAGATAACAGCCACTAAAAAACAACTCAGAGAGTTGTACTCTCGGCATCACTGAAGTGGTGTCTTCTACTCTTCTCTTTCCTTTCCTATTTTATATATCTGTTTTATATAATCTACTATAATAAATAACAGGGCGGCACAGTGGTGTAGTGGTTAGCGCTATCGCCTCACAGCAAGAAGGTCCGGGTTCGAGCCCCGTGGCCGGCGAGGGCCTTTCTGTGTGGAGTTTGCATGTTCTCCCCGTGTCCGCGTGGGTTTCCTCCGGGTGCTCCGGTTTCCCCCACAGTCCAAAGACATGCAGGTTAGGCTAACTGGTGACTCTAAATTGACCGTAGGTGTGAATGTGAGTGTGAATGGTTGTCTGTGTCTATGTGTCAGCCCTGTGATGACCTGGCGACTTGTCCAGGGTGTACCCCGCCTTTCGCCCATAGTCAGCTGGGATAGGCTCCAGCTTGCCTGCGACCCTGTAGAAGGATAAAGCGGCTAGAGATAACGGGATGAGATGAGATAATAAATAACTGAAAAGACAACTGCTAAGTGTTCTGAAGTGTTTATTAGACATTTCCATTACAGAGGTGAAACGTGGGCGGCACGGTGGTGTAGTGGTTAGCGCTGTCGCCTCACAGCAAGAAGGTCCGGGTTCGAGCCCCGTGGCCGGCGAGGGCCTTTCTTTGTGGAGTTTGCATGTTCTCCCCGTGTTCACGTGGGTTTCCTCCGGGCGCTCCGGTTTCCCCCACAGTCCAAAGACATGCAGGTTAGGTTAACTGGTGACTCTAAATTGACCGTAGGTGTGAATGTGAGTGTGAATGGTTGTCTGTGTCTATGTGTCAGCCCTGTGATGACCTGGCGACTTGTCCAGGGTGTACCCCGCCTTTCGCCCGTAGTCAGCTGGGATAGGCTCCAGCTTGCCTGCGACCCTGTAGGACAGGATAAAGCGGCTAGAGATAATGAGATGAGAGGTGAAACGTTTTCAAGAATCTTCAAGCAAGTCCAGTTGCTCTCTTCTACCAACCACAGTTTACTATGTACCTGGATGACTGAGAATCTTCACAGACATGTACTTTGTTGTTGTACTTATTTGCCTTTGCTCTTTTCTCAGTGTGTGTGATGTTCTGTAATAAGGTGCGTTCATGTGCTATTGGAATTATGGTAAATACCAAACGCTGACATGGAAAGCACACATGAACGCCCCCTCTTGTGGTATTTTCTACTGGGCAACTCGTAGAAAATTTTGATACACGAGTTGCCGAGATGAGATGAACTTTAACCTTTTCAACATGGCGGCGAGCAGTACAAGACACTTGAATGGTAAGCATTGTACGCTACTAAAGTTTTTTTTTTTACTAGTACTTTACCTTTTGACTTTTGATAACTCATATTCCTGCTGCAGCTGATGAACAAGGCAATCTATAATTGTTTTAGCCAAATAACAGGCCTGATTCTGAATCTGGTCTACCATCTTTAATTTGTCAACAACAACAAAAGCATGTGAACACAACACACTGGTAAATGGGCAATTCCATGTAAATGTCAACCTCACCATGCAAAAATAGAGCAACATGTAATACATCAAAACCACTCCCAGAGATATCACCTAGGCCTGTATTTTACAGATGTGAATAAGTAGAACCAATTTGTAACCAACCTAATATGTCACTGTCAGTCTTTCTTTCTTATAATGTAAAACCCAAGCTAAAATCAACTTTGATCATGTACAATTCTATATTATTGCCACAAGCCACAGAAATGTATGCTAAAATCCACAAAACAGCAAAACAATAGCCATCCTAAATATTATTTAAGAACTTTGATAGTTTTAGCTGATATTTAGAGAGTTTTTCAAAGGGTTATGGTGGTTAAATTGCTGATTTTCTAAACATATGCCATGTCTATTTCAGACGCGTCACATCCATAATGGAATTTCGTCGCATCCATAACGCTGACTTTTCCTTCCGAAACTCTGCATGAAATACAAAATATTTTAAACAAAGATTTTTTAATATTCACCTTGGACCCCTCTATCAAATGGATATCTCCATTTCGACATTAGGTTTACGATTTCACAGAGTTTGATAAAAATGTACAGTCACCCAAGAAAAGTGATACTTTTTCTGTCACATCCATAACGCATCTTTTATTGGCATTTTCTGGCATGCCCTAGATGTACTATGGGAATTGTTCTTGTTCTATCACTTCTCCAGTATGGTACAGCCTTAAAATATGCAACACCTGTTTAAATACTGGGAGACGATAAAACATGCACTGGGTCATTTGTTGCCATTTTGAGTTCAAGTGTCACGTCCATAACGCTGGAATTGCTTAAATACCACTTCCCAACTGGAAAATATCATCTTCCCATAGCACATGAACGCAGCATGACTCCACCCTAACCACAAGCATTTCACTGTCCACATGTCCTGTCAAGTGATAAGTAAAGTGGATTTGACTTGACCTGTGTCTATATAAAACAGACAGGAATATTTTCAGGACACTTTAAAAACTTTTAGCTGATGAATCGCCTCCCTGATTAGTACAAACACACTGCACTCTATAGGAATCTCATCATCACATACTTGAGCCTGTGGTTCTGTTTTGGACAGAAACAGTAACTCACCTGAATGCTACTGTAGGCCTGTCACTTTTCAAGAAAAATACAAATACTTACAAATGCATCAGCCATGACAATCACTATATTTGGGTTTTGTTTTGATGTCCTGTTCAGGTCCAAGCCCAAAGCTTTTAGTGAAAAAACTTGCAGCAAAAACAAAGGAAATGTCTTCATCTTGCTGTAAGAGTGCAGATCCTCAGCAGCACATTGTTTGTTCATGAATTAGTGACTCATTTTTGTTTTTATGTATTTTCTTCATGAACACGGTGAGACTGTGTTTATTAACATGGCTCACTTGTATTACTTCCGCTTGCTACAAAGGTTTTCCGACTCCTCTGATATTCATCACACTCTTGTGGTCATAAACACAACACAGCATGGGAGCTCTATATAAAACCTGGAGAGCTCAGAGGCTGGTCAGAGTGAAGCCATCTGGCCGCCATCTTGCCACTCACACCGCATGTGTTAAAGAGGAGTATCCGATCAAACTTCTCATCTCATCTCATTATCTGTAGCTGCTTTATCCTGTTCTACAGGGTCGCAGGCAAGCTGGAGCCTATCCCAGCTGACTACGGGCGAAAGGCGGGGTACACCCTGGACGAGTCGCCAGGTCATCACAGGGCTGACACATAGACACAGACAACCATTCACACTCACATTCACACCTACGGTCAATTTAGAGTCACCAGTTAACCTAACCTGCATGTCTTTGGACTGTGGGGGAAACCGGAGCACCCGGAGGAAACCCACACGGACACGGGGAAAACATGCAGACTCCACACAGAAAGGCCCTCGCCGGTCACGGGGCTCAAACCCGGACCTTCTTGCTGTGAGGCGACAGCGCTAACCACTACACCACCGTGCCGCCCTAACATAACATAACCAAATGCTCTCCCAGTGGCCAGATTTGGTCTCCTAGTCAGTGCCAAACCAGCTTCACTGGGAGACCAAATTTTAAACCAAGTTATGTTAGATTGATGCTGAAAGGTAAAACTGAAATGGGATTATGGGAGATGCTTGAATTGCTGGTCCAAATTCATAAGACTGTTTTCTTTGGATTGGAATGTTTAAGAAATATTGAAGTTGGGTTGTCAAGACTGTTCCAATTTCCAAATTATAGACTAAATATACAGTTATTTGATACTATGTTTCACAATGAGCAATAAAATTGAAGATTTTCTTATTTCTTATTTTTCACTGTTTCTTAAAATACATAATATTATGAAGGTTGATAAAACAATAACTTAAACTCAGTGTAATTTTAGTATTTTACCATACTTATGATGAAGTTATGGTAACTTCGCACTGCATTAACTATGTTGATATTATGCTGGCTGAAACGAGGATTCGTAATGCGGCAATTTGCATCACAGAATATGCCGCAGCGGTGCAGCCGCATGGACTCTGGGGCCTGTGATTGTATTGCCCAGACCAGTTGGTCTCCTAGTGGAAAATCCTTAAAAAAATGCTCTGAAAGTATCTCTTGACTTTTTTCCCCTTTCATTACCTCATCCTTTTTTCCTCCACTTTACCCCATTCCTTATATATCTTTATAACACTCCCCTTCATTGTTATTGTTTTTATTCTCCCTTTTCCAGTTCAGTCCCTGATTATTTTTTGACTACTATAATTATTTCAGTTTTTTCCTCTTATACTCTTTTTCATATAGTTCTCCTTATTTCCTTTCAATCAATCAATCAATCAATCAATCAATCAATCAACATCATTATACCACCACAAAGGCTGTACAATAGAAGAAGAAACCTTTATTTGTCACATGAACACTTCAAGCACAGTGAAATCTGCATTTAACCTATCTGAAGCAGTGAACACACCCAGAGCAGTAGGCAGCTACACCAGAGCGCCCGGGGAGCAGTCAGGGGTTAAGTACCTTGCTCAAGGGCACTTCAGCCCAAGGCCGCCCCACGTTAACCTAACTGCATGTCTTTGGACTGTGGGGGAAACCAGAGCACCCGGAAGAAACCCACACAGACACGGCGAGAACATCCACACAGAAAGGCCCTCGGCAGCCACTGAGTTTGAACCAAGAACCTTCTTGCTGTGAGGCGACCATGCTAACCACTACACCACCGTGCCGCCCACAATACTTCCTTTATATTCAGGACAGTTGTTGAAACAGGATTATTTTCTCATGTTACTTGCCATTTTCACTTCTCTCATGTCGTTACAGTATTTACTGGTCACATAATTCACTGTCACAATATTCATGCAGCTTGCGACCATCCATTATCTCTAGCCGCTTATCCTGTTCTACAGGGTCGCAGGCAAGCTGAGGAAACCCACGCGGACACGGGGAGAACATGCAAACTCCACACAGAAAGGCCCTCGCCGGTCCTCGAACCCAAGCCTCGCAGCAAGAAGGTCAACAGTGCTAACCACTACACCACCGTGCCGCTTGCGACCAATAGATACTGTTAAGACATGACTGTGAGAATGAAGTGAAAATGGCAAATAACATGAAAAAATAATCCTGCTTCAACAACTGTCCTAAATATAAAGGAAGTATTGTACAGCCTTTGTGTTGGTATAATTAATAGACAGACAGAAGAAATATATCAAAGAGAATGATACACTGTATAAGAGAAAAAACTGAAATAATCTCCGTTGAAATAATAAAAAAAAAATCAGAGACTCGACTGGAAAAGAAAAAGCAATAACAATGAAGGGGAGCGCTTTAAAGATATGTCAGGAATAGGGGTAAAGTCGAGAAAATAAGAGAAGGTAATGAAAGCGGGGAAAAAAAGTCAGGAGATACTATTCTTGGGGCAAATTTGATCGGATACGACGATTTAACACAAAAGCCAAATACACGCGATGTGAGTGGTAAGATGGCGGACAAATGACGTCACTTGTCTCTATCGTCGATCAGCTCTTCAGATTTTATAGAGCTTCGTGGGATTCCTTCCGCTAGAAGCACGTGACCAATAACGTGCAGGTCACGGCTCTGTACGTAAAATATCTGGAGAGCTCATTGGCCAGTCTGGTCGCCATATTACCACGCACATCGGATCGGTTTGGTCATCTCTGCCCAGGAAACTACACAAAACCGGACATGTTATTGATACGCGCGCGCGTGTGGTTGCTTTTTGTGGGGACGATTGTGTTTTAATCATAATGTACAGTATTCAGTACATTTTATCATAATGGATACTTTCAGGAAGATTACTGCAGATTTACAATAATAATCATCATCATCATCATCATCATCATCATCATTATTTCGACCAAATAGGAAATACATAGACAATACATACACAACAGAGAAGAAAACAAAGTGTACATTACAACATAACAGAACAAGTCTGGTTTACACAGAGATGGAGACAGCATGTGGGTCAGGGTCCACACAAGTAGTCTTTTCCTGTTGTCTGGAGGCATGTGAACCCTCACTGTCCTAGATCTCATCTCATCTCATTATCTCTAGCCGCTTTATCCTGTTCTACAGGGTCGCAGGCAAGCTGGAGCCTATCCCAGCTGACTACGGGCGAAAGGCGGGGTACACCCTGGACAAGTCGCCAGGTCATCACAGGGCTGACACATAGACACAGACAACCATTCACACTCACATTCACACCTACGGTCAATTTAGAGTCACCAGTTAACCTAACCCGCATGTCTTTGGACTGTGGGGGAAACCGGAGCACCCGGAGGAAACCCACGCGGACACGGGGAGAACATGCAAACTCCGCACAGAAAGGCCCTCGCCAGCCCTGGGGCTCGAACCCAGGACCTTCTTGCTGTGAGGCGACAGCGCTAACCACTACACCACCGTGCCGCCCCTGTCCTAGATCAGCAATTAAAATAAATAAATAAATAAATAAACAAACACTTTATTGCACAGAATGAAAAGTCATCACAGGGCTGACACATAGACACAGACAACCATTCACACTCACATTCATATATCTCATCTCATCTCATTATCTCTAGCCGCTTTATCCTTCTACAGGGTCGCAGGCAAGCTGGAGCCTATCCCAGCTGACTACGGGCGAAAGGCGGGGTACACCCTGGACAAGTCGCCAGGTCATCACAGGGCTGACACATAGACACAGACAACCATTCACACTCTCATTCACACCTACGGTCAATTTAGAGTCACCAGTTAACCTAACCTGCATGTCTTTGGACTGTGGGGGAAACCGGAGCACCCGGAGGAAACCCACGCGGACACGGGGAGAACATGCAAACTCCGCACAGAAAGGCCCCCGCCGGCCCCGGGGCTCGAACCCAGGACCTTCTTGCTGTGAGGCGACAGCGCTAACCACTACACCACCGTGCCGCCCCTGTCCTAGATCAGCAATTAAAATAAATAAATAAATAAATAAACAAACACTTTATTGCACAGAATGAAAAGTCATCACAGGGCTGACACATAGACACAGACAACCATTCACACTCACATTCATATATATATATATATATATATATATATATATATGTATATATATATATATCTCATCTCATTATCTCTAGCCGCTTTATCCTTCTACAGGGTCGCAGGCAAGCTGGAGCCTATCCCAGCTGACTATGGGCGAAAGGCGGGGTACACCCTGGACAAGTCGCCAGGTCATCACAGGGCTGACACATAGGCCAAGTTTACATTAGACCGTATCTGTCTCGTTTTCTTCGCAGATGCACTGTCCGTTTACATTAAACCGCCTGGAAACGCCGGGAAACGGGAATCCGCCAGGGTCCACGTATTCAATCCAGATCGTGTCAGCTCCGGTGCTGTGTAAACATTGAGAATACGCGGATATGCTGTGCTGAGCTCTAGCTGGCGTCGTCATTGGACAACGTCACTGTGACATCCACCTTCCTGATTCGCTGGCGTTGGT
Source organism: Neoarius graeffei (assembly GCF_027579695.1). NCBI lineage: Eukaryota > Metazoa > Chordata > Actinopteri > Siluriformes > Ariidae > Neoarius > Neoarius graeffei. The sequence goes on along the minus strand of NC_083592.1, from coordinate 27,560,330 downwards.
CATGTGACGCGACTGCTGAAAAACGGTGCGGACTTCCGCCTTGTATCACCTTTCATTAAAAGAGTATAAAAGTATGAAAATACTGATGCAAATACTGCCCATTGTGTAATGATTGTCTTTAGGCTTGCCATCCTTCCACTTGCAAGTGGTAAGTGATATGCGCTGGGATCACACACACAGCGGCTCAGTCCCGAATCACTGCTTGTGCACTCCACTCGCGTGCTCTGTGAGCTGCGCAAGGCCTTAGTGCGCACCCTCCAGAGGGCACTCGCTGTTCAGGGCGGAGTGATTTGGAGCGCAGGATGCCTGCGGAGCCGAGCGTATCCGTGTATTGGTGTTGCTGTGTGCACGCGAATCGTGTATTGGTGTTGCTGTGTGCACACTAATCGTTTTAAAAACGTTAATCTGATGATCCGCTGATACGGTCTAATGTAAACCCCACCATAGACACAGACAACCATTCACATTCACACCTACGGTCAATTTAGAGTCACCAGTTAACCTAACCTGCATGTCTTTGGACTGTGGGGGAAACCGGAGCACCCGGAGGAAACCCACGCGGACACGGGGAGAACATGCAAACTCCACACAGAAGGGCCCTCGCCGGCCCCGGGGCTCGAACCCAGGACCTTCTTGCTGTGAGGCGACAACGCTAACCACTACACCACCATGCCACCCCTATATACATATATATACACACACATTCATATACATATATGACTTTTTCTCTCTCTTCCCCTCGGATGGGTGGGCCAGCCTTGTGATTGGGTGGGCCAGGCCCCCCGTAGAGCCAGGCCCACTGTAAGACATGACTGTAAGAATGAAGTTAATTTGGCAAATAACATGAGAAAATAATCCTATTTCAGCAACTGTCCTACATAGAAAGGAAGAAGAAATATATGAAAGAGAAACATACACTGTATCAGAGAAAAACTGAAATAATCTCCGTAACAATAATTATAGTAATAAAAGCGCCACTCAAAAAATGATTAGAGACTGAGCTGGAAAAGCAAAAACCCCAATAACAGTGAAGGGGAGTGATATAAATATATGTAAGAAATGTGGGTAAGGTTACGGACAATCAAGTCAAAGGTTGTGTACAGACATTTCACCTGTGAGTATTAATATTGTGTGATCATTTTTACGCATGTGCCATGCATGTGGACCCCCATTGCATTTTATGATGGTTTGCAAAAGTAAAAGGGAGGAAAAAACAAAACAAAAGAGAAAATCTGTCTCATTGTCTTGTCTGTTTTTGCTGAAAATCTGACATTGATATTTGGGATGAACACTGTGACTGTAGGGCGGCACGGTGGTGTAGTGGTTAGCGCTGTCGCCTCACAGCAAGAAGGTCCGGGTTCGAGCCCCGTGGCCGGCGAGGGCCTTTCTGTGTGGAGTTTGCATGTTCTCCCCGTGTCTGCGTGGGTTTCCTCCGGGTGCTCCGGTTTCCCCCACAGTCCAAAGACATGCAGGTTAGGTTAACTGGTGACTCTAAATTGACCGTAGGTGTGAGTGTGAATGGTTGTCTGTGTCTATTATGTGTCAGCCCTGTGATGACCTGGCGACTTGTCCAGGGTGTACCCCGCCTTTCGCCCGTAGTCAGCTAGGATAGGCTCCAGCTTGCCTGTGACCCTGTAGAACAGGATAAAGCGACTAGAGATAATGAGATGAATTTGATTTCCTTCACTCTGATTTTCCTGGAGCTCATATGCTATCAGATTACGACAATCTTTGGGCTGTTAGATGAAGCTGTTAGGACAACAGGGTCAAACACGACATTCGATCTACGGTACCTACATAAACACTAAAAACAGAAGTACACGTAAGCTTACTTACACTATCATTTGTGCTTTGTTTTGGGAGTTGATCCTTCAATAAAGTCATCCTTTTCAGTTCTTTGATTCGTCCTTGTTTTTCAGTTTTTGCACTTTTTATGCCTCTTTAGGTCTTTTATAAAACTTTAAATAAGAAAAAGTCATTTTCCCCATGTGAATTTGAAGAAATGACTGAGGTTATCTGACTTAGTAAACAAATATAGTGTTTGGTTATCCCCCAAGGCGCAAAGCATTATAGGTAATGTGAAAGTAGTCAATAGCAGTAGTTTGTTTTTTCCTTATGACAACAGGCACAGACAATTTTATAAGTTGTGGCGTGAAAATGGTAATAATATTGTAGTGTGTTGGGGGTGAATGAACAGAGGAAGAAACATATTATAAACGGATGTTCAAGTACAATTAAAAATAGTAAGAGAATAGAAAATAAGCTAAAATAGAATTGCTGGGTTTCAGTCACGTGACTTTTCTTAGCAGTTTTACCAGAAGTGAAATAGCTGGTGGCCTAAACGGCTGCTGTAGTGCAAACAACTAGCGATAACTTATCAGAGTACGCTCGTAATCTAGAAGCTACCACTGGCTTTAGATATATTCAGAATATTGCTATCTGCAATGGAATAGACCCCTACAGTCTGGGAAAGAAGGATTTGTCATACGATCTCGAACACTACCCTTCAGTTGAGTTCCCCGACATCTCGGACTATCTGGTGTTGCAGACGTCCTTCTACACCGCAAAACAGATGAAAGCGTGGAAGAGTATGGAGGATTACAACTTGACAACAGGGTCAATACCACGGAACCAGTAACTAGACAAATAAAGGCAATCTAATAACATCACATTTCAGCTTACATTCGATATTTCAACATCGAAAATTATTTTATAGCCCAATATTTGTTTTTGTACCGTTATCAGCAACATGAGCTGAGCCACCGGGAGTTCCCAGCGTGCAAACGCATGCTGGGATTTGGTAAAGGGGCGAATAGAGTTCCCTAGGTAGTGAGTAGGGAGTAGTGAATGAATGAGTGATTTCAGACACAGTTCAAGTGCATGTTTCAGAATTATGATTTGAAATCTATGGTACCTATGAAAAACATTCTAATTCTGAATCTGGTTCCAGACCACAAAGACTGAGGCAGAGAGCACACACACTGCATGTCCATCTGCTCTACAGCACAACTCAGTTTGTTTAAACCTGTAACTCTGTTGATCACCGCTGCACTATCTGCTAAAATACTCTTCTACTCGCTTGCAGATCTCCTGTAAAGGTATTTCCTGCTACCACATTGTTGGCAAAGTAAACAGATGTTGAGTTGTGCTTTCAAAGAAATGCGTTTTCTGAAAGGTATGTTAGGGGCGGTGGCTACAATTGTCGACAGCCCATAATTATGGACACCTTTTCAGATTTACCAATAAGAAAACAATTTTGCAAAGGTGAGTTTCAGTTACGACAGTTATCACTGGTTAATTAATCAACCTGAAGACCCGCCTCGCCCTTTGATCTTGTCGTCTGATGATGCAGCTCATTACCTTAGAGGGAATTTTTTTTCAGCATGATCAGCAGTTTGAGGAAAACCCGGACGTTTGGTGGAAAGATCATGGACATGTTTTTACTGATCAAATTTACCGATATTTCATGATCTCCTTGTCGAAACCTACTTTGTTTCTTATTCTTTCATTTGACAGTCGCCGGTTTGTATCTAAACGCGCATTTGAGAAGTCACGTGAGGTGTCGATAATAGTGATCACTTTTACCGGTGTCCACCATTATCAACACCTTGTGGAATTAAGGGACATTTACAACTGCTATGGATCGATCTTTGTGTAACATTGTTGAAGCAGATGAAGCACTTTAAAAAAAAAAAGTGCTGTGATTTATAATAATTTTTTTTCTGATTCATAACAGAATGGAATGTTTATAGAGTATTTGGAATCCGATTGCAATAAATAGAACTAGAGACAATTCCCCTGGGGGAAATTGTGAGAGTGATGCAGTGCGCTTAGTAGTCGCTATTGCAGGAGCTGCACTGAACTGTGTGAATGTGTGACTTGCCATGAGGCTACAAGTCTGTCTCTCTCTGAGAGGGAGCAGCGCCCAGTGTTGCCAGATTGGGCGGTTTTAAGTTCATTTTGAACATATTTTGGGCTGGAAAACGTCAGCAGTATCTGGCAACCCTGGCAGCGCCTCCCTCCTGTGTGTGTGTGTGTGTGTGTGTGAGCGAGCGAGCAGCCCCTCCCCCACCCGCGCGCTGCGAGCAGAGACACAGAGTGTCACACAGAAAGTGAAGGATTTCCTCAGAGTGCACCCTCCAAACAACGGGGATTTACACGAAAACGGAAGAAGATATTCACAAAATTCTTTCACATTGAGCGCAACAAGGGTCTCCTGAACACATTGATGTAATTTTTTGTCTCTAGTGTACAAAAATGAGGACAGTAGAGCATACATGTCAACCCATACGGAATGTCCGTATTTTATACGGATTTGATTCAATAAACGTAGTATACGGGCGTACAAATAAAGTTATGCGGATTCTTTAAAAAAAACTTCAATATTTATTTAGAGGTATAATCAATTCCCACGATGATAAAAGAGCGCATAACATTTACAAACATACTGTACACCACAGACAGCCAGTAAAGAGTCTTATGAAATCGCGCATTATCTTGTGGTAGCGAGACTTCGTTCCACTTTTGATCATGCGCACACCGCATTGCGAGAATCCCGCCAACCGGGAAGTAACATTTTGTTTGAAACGCGTATTTCCACCTGAGCGACTTTCACTAGTGACTGAAAAGATTCTGAATGGGCACTCCGGCAAGATCAACACAGACACTTGCTGTGACATGCAGCCTCGTGAGGTATTGGTGCAGACTGCTAAAAAAAGCTGTCATGGAGTACAATTCAGAACATTAGAGTGACACTTTGTGTTTTTGTCAAACATTGGAGCTTTGTATTCATTCTGAAGGTTTATTGTTATTAATATTTAATAAAAAGTAACTTGGATATATAATTGTTAATTATCATTCAAATTTTAGGTAAATTATTTTAATTTGCATCTTATAAGGATTTTATAAGGGAAATACGGATTTTGGTTGGTTATACAGGTTTGATTGACCAAAGGTTGACATGTATGGTAGAGCAAGTTGAAAACGAGTGTCTTTTCTGATTTTGCTATAAAAGCGCTGCCAGGTTTATAATGGGAGTCAATGAGGCAGATTGGCTGTCCTCTCCTTACTTTCAGGCTTCTCATTCAAAAACTGTAAGTCCTATCGTTCAGGTAGACACATTGTGTGAATCAGGACAAGTGTGGCTACTACTTTTGAGAAAATTATGTGTGTAGAGTGAAAACTGTGGCTGAAAACACAGTTTAAAGGAGAAAGTGTGAGCTTTTTTTTCAAGCTGCCTACACTCTAAATTCCAGAGCCCCACTGGTGTGTAACGCAATAGACACCCATTATAAAGCCTGATTTTCTCCAGATTTGCTCATGGTGTTTGAGCTGGTACTGAGCCAAAAGTATAGAACCTAGCAAAAAAGTTGAATGCCAGATCCACACAGGAGAAGTTTGTCTACGTTTTAAAGTTTGAATCATGTCTCTAGGTGAAAGCATGCCAGAGCAGCGGATGTTTGAAAAACATTGAAAAAGTGCGTTGTTTGTCAATTAATTCCATAGAAATGAATGGGAAAATTTGGGTGATTTTTTCGTGACTATGTCGCGAAAAAAATCACAGAATGATGAACAAAGTAATAGCATAGTGAGTCCGATCGAGCCGCACGTTTTGATATATTGTTTGTCTGTGTGCGATGTATGGTTATTGAGTTATTTTAAAATTGAAATTTGTAGGGAGCCTAGGCTCTGCTTCACTAATTAGACCAGAATTAAATTCCTGGCATATGGGGGCATCATGGCTCAGGTGGATAAGGCGCCATACCATAAATCTGGGGACCCGGGTTTGATTCCAGCCTGAGGTCATTTCCCGATCCCTCCCCGTCTCTCTCTCCCGCTCATTTCCTGTCTCTACACTGTCCTATCCAATAAAGGTGAAAAAAGCCCCCCAAAAATCTTTTAAAAAAATAATAAATTCCTAGCATATAAAAAAATTACATGCTGGAAATATTCAGATTTTTCTATTTCATTCAGAAAAAAAAATATATATTTGCAGTTTGTTGTAAATATCTACCACATATTACAATATCAGTAGACATTTTATATTTTGGTTCGAGGAATGACATGCGACCTTTGACCTGGATTTCCATGTGGTTACAATGTCAATTGCCTGTTGATATTTATTGGTAAACAACAAAACTAGAAATTAATACAAACAGAAACGAATGATTAAGAAAATGTGATCTACGAAAATACTTAAAGTGGGTAGGAAGTGGAACAAAAAGATTTTCTGATGCAGGTTAAACATTGGCGGCACGGTGGTGTAGTGGTTAGCGCTGTCGCCTCACAGCAAGAAGGTCCGGGTTCGAGCCCCATGGCCGGCGAGGGCCTTTCTGTGCGGAGTTTGCATGTTCTCCCCGTGTCCGCGTGGGTTTCCTCCGGGTGCTCCGGTTTCCCCCACAGTCCAAAGACATGCAGGTTAGATTAACTGGTGACTCTAAATTGACCGTAGGTGTGAATGTGAGTGTGAATGGTTGTCTGTGTCTATGTGTCAGCCCTGTGATGACCTGGCGACTTGTCCAGGGTGTACCCCGCCTTTCGCCCATAGTCAGCTGGGATAGGCTCCAGCTTGCCTGCGACCCTGTAGAAGGATAAAGCGGCTAGAGATAATGAGATGAGATGAGGTTAAACATTATCAGTTCATTTGTTTACAAACATTAGAATTACTTCCTCATTTACGTAAAACACCGACATACCGTACATATATTTATATAAAAGATATTTTGTACTAAATATAAGTCTATGTAAAACAAAAACTATGTTTTGTTAACTTAATACCATGGACCAATTTTTTATAAATAATCATCTGGATGTCGATAATTGTGGAACGGTGTCGATAACTGGACAAAGGTGTCAATAATTGTGGAACGGTGTCACGTGATCCGATACACTAAGTAATCGGGAATCAGCTCATTTTTTTTCCAGTGGAAGTTTGAGTAATTATTCATGCACAATTTACGTACTGAAAGTCTTTTCTACTTTTGCAACGGCCAAAAGATCGTTCAGGTGTCAATAATTGTAGCCGCCGCTCTAGTTAACTGAGGGAAATCAGTCTCAAACAGTACTAAATGCAGTGAGTTATTATTAATTAACATCACATTTCATTTCTTTACATTACAGGTATTTAGCAGATGTACAACATACCCAGAGCAGATGGGGAGCAGTTGGGGGTTAGGTGCTTTACTCAGGAGCACTTTAACCATTCCTGCTAGTCCAGGGAATCAAATCAGCAACCTTCTGGTCCCAAAGCTGAGTCTTTAACCATCAGGCCATGGCTTCCCTCAAACATCTTAATTATTTTCCAGTCCCTCTCTCCTGCTGTGCTTTTCATTTTAGTCAAATGAGGATTTTTACCAAAGTGCATGTGGGTCACTTAAGCGATTGGAAATTTGATACAAAACCTTGTAACAGATGTTGACTCAAACAACCTGTAAAAATACCAAGAAATGCCGATTGTTTGTCTGTTAGGGAAACATTGCTAGTAAAATGTTTGGGTAACGCTTGGTTTTAATGAACAAAATTAATACATAACTATCTTGGCTGAGGAAATCATCCTGTTTTCTTGATGTGTTTGAAAATTATGTGCGGAAATGATTGAACGTGATGAATAGTTGTGGTCAAAGAGCCGTCTGGACAGATAGTTGTGCTTATAGAATCAGACCTTGTTTTTTTGTTGCATTTTTTGAGTATTTTCACTTATGTTAGCGCACACGATTACAGTATTTATTAGTTTAATGGTTTATTGCGTTGTTGTTTCTGGAGATTTATGGCGACACAGTTAGAGGATGTTTGAGGAACCTGTGGTACAGATTTTTAAAGTATAGTTCAGTCACATAAACAGCAGCTGTAATACAGTGTCTTGCAAAAGTATTCATCCACCTGGGTGTTTGTCCTGTTTTGTCGCATTACATGCTGGAATTAAAATGGATGGGGGGGGGGGTTAGCACCATTTGATTTACACAACATGTCTACCACTTTAACGGTGCAAATTGTATTTTTTTTTTTAATTGTGAAACAAACAACAATTAAGATGAAAAAAAACAGAAATCTGGGGTGTGCATAGGTATTCGCTTCCCAAGTCAATACTTTGTAGAGCCACCTTTTGCTGCAGTTACAGCTGCAAGTCTCTTGGGGTATGTCTCTATTAGCTTAGCACATCTGGCCACTGGGATTTTTGCCCATTCCTCAAGGCAAAACTGCTCCAACTCCTTCAAGTTAGATGGGTTCTCTTGTCAGATTTGTAGTGGTGCCATATTCTTTCCATTTTGCTATGAATGAGATACCAATTCTGTTAGCTGTATTCTTTGAAGCAGCTGTGTAGATTTGAACAAAACTGCAATAACACTGGGGAACACAATTTTTGTTGAGTTAGGTCTGACAGCTGTTTTTAACTAATTTTTGGGTGCGGAATCCAAAACTGATCTCAGTTTTTCTCTATCAAATCAAGTTTTTGAACTATAGGATCCCCATTTTCTAAAAAAATATGAAAAATACTGTACTTAACAGATATGTGCTTGTTTTATAAAAATTTACAAATATTTACATACAATGAAATATGAAAGAAACAGGCATGACTGCAATGTTTATTTAACACTTATGTTTTTACAAAGGATATGGCTACTGTAATTATAATTGTGTGCAAGAAGAAGAAGAAACCTTTATGCACACTTCAAGCACAGTGAAATTCATCCTCTGCATTTAACCCATCTGAAGCAGTGAACACACGCACACACCCAGAGCAGTGGGCAGCCACACCAGAGTGCCCGGGGAGCAGTCAGGGGTCAGGTACCTTGCTCAAGGGCACCTCAGCCCAAGGCCGCCCCACGTCAACCTAACTACGTCTTTGGATTGTGGGGGAAACTAGAACACCCGGAGGAAACCCACGCAGACACAGGGAGAACATGCAAACTCCACACAAAAAGGCCCTCGCCTTAATTATAATTATTCCTATATAGCATTTTATTTCTTGTGGATGTAAAATAAACTTTTTTTTAACCATTGTTCTTTTTGTCAAGCAATGTGAGATCTACTACAGCATCAGGAAATATCCATGGATGTATTACTGAGAGTGGGACTGTAGGACTAATGTTTAATTCTGTTATTTCTAGTTCTTTTGCTTTCTGCTCAACTGTCCATTTTCACCTTTCAAGTGGTAGGCATGTTGTGTAAATCAAATCCATTTTAATTCCAGCTTGTAATATGACAAAACAGGAAAAACACCAAGGGGGATGAATACTTTTGCAAGACACTGCATATAGTGTAATTAGAAGAATTATTAGAAACCTGAGTAGTTGAGTCTTGTTCCTGACTGATTCATCAAATGATCAAATGATCCTGTAGAAGCACAGAGTGACGGCCATGTGTCACAGGAAGTTGAAAGAAGACTGCTACTACTTCTACAGCGCCATGTGCACCAGGGTAGTTTAGCTTTTTTTTTAATACACAAATTTTAAAAACCTCTCAAGGGAATGTTGAATTTTTGCCCTGCTGAAATGTTTCTGCCCTGTGAAGATGATGGAAATTGTTTTATACCATGCTCTTGTTTCCTTAACCAGAGAGATCACCGGCCTTTCAGGCGCTGCAAAGCCACGAAGGAGAGCCTGACTGTTTGCAAATTCTGGATGGAGAACCGCTGCACAAACAAGCAATGCCGATTTCGGCACACAGACTTCAAGGTAAACTGGATGTGACTATACTCATAATTATAATTCACTAGCAGGTTGCCCAGGTTTTGCAAAATTCTGGGTTGCCCCCAGACTTCCATGTCAAATTTGGTGAAGATCCATCGAGAAATGGTGATGTTAACCCAAGTCAAACAAAAATACAAACATCCACACCCAGGAGCCCACTGGGGACCCCCTGGGGCCCATACATGAATTTTGCTAATACCTGCAAAATTTCGGGCCATCCCCGGACCTACTTGCCAAATTTGGAGAAAATCCGTCAAGAAATGGCGACGTTAGCTCAAGACAAACAAACAAACAAACAAACAAACTTTGCCACTTATTATATAGATTGCTCTGTTCTTTACCTGAATGCATATATTTCCTTTAAAATGACGATAGTTTATACTATATACATGCAAACATCTGTATAGTGGTTTTTCACTGAAGTCACATATCCCATGGCAACCCTTTCAGCCGCCACGTTTAAGGTCAGTTCTGACAGCTGTATGAAGAAGTTTAAGTCATGTTGTGGAAGAAATCATCATTTTTAGCTCATCTGTCCATAAGGCCGATGAGCTATTGTGATGGCGTGGCGTCCGTCGTCTACAATTCAGTTAAATCGTATCTCCTCCATCTATTCTCCACGGATTTCCGTTCTGATTGTTATGTTTGAAAGAACTCTTCACTCCGACCACTTCACTGGTCGTTTTGTCAAATTTTATGCTAAGGAGTTAGTCTCTGGCTTGGCTTCACGAACGAAGATTAAGAAGGTGATGGTCCACGTCGACTGCAAGCATGCTCGTGGCTGACAAGGTCGATATGGGATCGGCAGGTGCGATTGCAGTGGCGGCAAGTATAGATCTGATCGGGGTTAGGTGTCGCATCTGCACGGTTCTTCCTCCTCTGTTGTTTTTCTTCGAGGGTGGCCCTACAGATGTTCTCAAAGAAGGAGACAGCCCTGTTAGTAGTGTGATGCCAGATGCCACGGTCTGGGGCAAGTGTAGAACACCAGGGGCTTCAAAGTTTGGGAGAATAGCAGGGTACAAATAATTTACAGCAGGGTGCAAAATGGTAAAATGTCTGCCAGCGGCAGACATAATGCACGCAAAGCATGCAGGGATATATATATATATATATATATATAGGCGGCACGGTGGTGTAGTGGTTAGCGCTGTCGCCTCACAGCAAGAAGGTCCTGGGTTCGAGCCCCGGGGCCGGCGAGGGCCTTTCTGTGTGGAGTTTGCATGTTGTCCGCGTGGGTTTCCTCCGGGTGCTCCGGTTTCCCCCACAGTCCAAAGACATGCAGGTTAGGTTAACTGGTGACTCTAAATTGACCGTAGGTGTGAGTGTGAATGATTGTCTGTGTCTATGTGTCAGCCCTGTGATGACCTGGCGACTTGTCCAGGGTGTACCCCGCCTTTTGCCCGTAGTCAGCTGGGATAGGCTCCAGCTTGCCTGTGACCCTGTAGAAGGATAAAGCGGCTAGAGATAATGAGATGAGATATATATATATATATATACATGCAAGTACGAATTTTTCATGGGGCGGGAGGGATGGTTTGGAACAGGCCATCTAAAATTGGGATAACATTTACCTGGGACGGGTATTTGAGGCAGGTCGTCTAGCTTAAGCTTGATTAGCGTTGTTACGCATGCCAGTGTTTCCCACAGAAATTTTGGAGACTATGGGGGCAAGCCATGGGGGAGGCGCGGGGGTTGTTTAAAATTGAGTGATATATGTTAAATATTAAGTTATTACTGAAAAACTATTGATTAAAAAAACAGACACTGAGAAAGGGCGGCACGGTGGTGTAGTGGTTAGCACTGTCGCCTCACAGCAAGAAGGTTCTGGGTTCGAGCCCCGGGGCCGGCGAGGGCCTTTCTGTGTGGAGTTTGCATGTTCTCCCCGTGTCCGCGTGGGTTTCCTCCGGGTGCTCCGGTTTCCCCCACAGTCCAAAGACATGCAGGTTAGGTTAACTGGTGACTCTAAATTGACCGTAGGTGTGAATGTGAGTGTGAATGGTTGTCTGTGTCCATGTGTCAGCCCTGTGATGACCTGGCGACTTGTCCAGGGTGTACCCCGCCTTTCGCCCGTAGTCAGCTGGGATAGGCTCCAGCTTGCCTGCGACCCTGTAGAAGGATAAAGCGGCTAGAGATAATGAGATGAGACACTGAGAAATGGTCCTATAAACAACTTTACCAATATAAAATATTACCAGGACTACAAAAATGCAGAAAAATAGGCTTTACTTATCCAAATGCACCTGTTGGTTCAAAAGTTAAAGTGCAGAGAACCTCACAGCACAACATGAAGTTACCTTAAAATAGAATATAAATGCCTCAGCTTTCATGTAAGAAAAAAAAAACTATTAATACTAGTGCTGTGTGCAGGCAGTCTCTCCTGAAGACTAAATTAAACAATAATTATAAACTAATAAAATAAATGGCTCAGGCTTCATAGAAGAAAAAAAACAATTTGAACAGAATCTCACAGTATGATGCTGAAGCTGCCTAAACAATGGAAAATAAAATACCATTTTGGCAAAAACGTTGGCATCCATTAATTTCTTGTATTAAGTAAAAAAATATGTTGCCAGATACTGCTGACGTTTTACAGCCCAAAATATGTTCAAAACCCGCCGAAATGCACTTAAAACCGCCCAAATTGGGCGGGAAACCGCTCAATCTGGCAACACAGGCGGCAGTAATGCCTGCACTCATGTCGAGGATGTAAACACAGTTGACGCGGCAACGGACATACATGACATAGTGGATGTAATTTACGTTCACAACTTTTTTTGCTGTCAGAAATATTTAATATTAAATTTTGTGACTCGACTGACAATAGCCGGCGGCATAACAAGCCATAGCCGGCGATTTGCCGCCGGTGACCGGCTACTTTTGAGACCGCTGGAACACTGGTGATGGTCAGTGTGACAGGCACTGAGGGACTTCTGAGGAGTTAGTAATTAGGCCAAATTAACAACTTTTCCAGGTCTCTCACTAGAATTGTATCTCTCATTCTCATCTCATTATCTCTAGCCGCTTTATCCTGTTCTACAGGGTCACAGGCAAGCTGGAGCCTATCCCAGCTGACTACGGGTGAAAGGCGGGGTACACCCTGGACAAGTCGCCAGGTCATCACAGGGCTGACACATAGACACAGACAACCATTCACACTCACATTCACACCTACGGTCAATTTAGAGTCACCAGTTAACCTAACCTGCATGTCTTTGGACTGTGGGGGAAACCGGAGCACCCGGAGGAAACCCACGCGGACACGGGGAGAACATGCAAACTCCGCACAGAAAGGCCCTCGCCGGCCACGGGACTCGAACCCAGACCTTCTTGCTGTGAGGCGACAGCGCTAATCACTACACCACTGTGCCGCCAGAATTGTATCTCCTCTCTCATTTCTCATCCGATTTCAGTTCTGATCGATGTTTTGAGTAGATCTTCCCTTGAGGAACAAAACTTGGTCGTTTGTTTTTTGTTGATTTTCCTGTTGTAAACAGTTTGTTTACAACTTTGTTTATTTTCAGTTCAATCTTGTCTCCACCCTCCCTCCCTCAGTTCTCAATGAATTTCAGTTCTGCTTGTTTTAGTTGAAAGAACTAGACCTTCTGTACAAAACTTGGTCATTGTATTGTCAAGTTTTTGCGAACAAGCTGCTAATTGGGTCACCTTAACGAGTTTTGGGACTTCTCATTAGAATTGTATCTTCGCTCACAGTTCTCAACCGATTTCAGTTCTGATCGATGTTTTGGGTCGATCTTCCCTCGAGGAACAAAACTTTGGTCTTTTTTTGTTGTTGTTGATTTTCCTGTTGTAAACAATTTGTTTACAACTTTGTTTATTTTCAGTTAAATTGTGTCTCCTCCCTCCCTCCCTCCCTCCCTCCCTCAGTTCTCAATGGATTTCAGTTCTGATTGTTTTGTTTGAAAGAACTAGACCTTTTGCACAAAACTTGGCCATTGTATTGTCAATTTTTTGCTAACAAATTAGTCATTAGGTCAACTTGACAAATTTTCTTCTGACTAGAATTGTATCTCCTCTCATTTATCATGCGAACTCAGTTCTGATCGGTGTTTTGGGTAGATCTTACCTTGGGAACAAAATTTAGTACTTTGTTGATTTTCCTGTTGTAAACAGTTTGTCGTGGAGGTTGGTCCTCTCTCACATTGTCACATTTCAGTTCTGTTTGATGTTTTGGTCGTCATAGTTGTTTTGATGGCAGGCCAGATGAGCTACTACATCCTTGATGTTCTGGTTCGTTTTCTCATCATGGTCCTTAAATGAGTTCATCCTGAGGGTTTTTCATCCAAATCAGCCTGAAGTTGACTAGTCCTGTTAATGGACTCTTTGAGTTCAGCTTCCATTTGGTTAATCATCATAAAGGGTAAGATCAGTTTGTGTTGAAATCGTTATTCGTTGAGGCTCTTGCTGATTATTGGGGATATTTTCTTTCTCAGAATCTGAAGGAGCTTGCTCGGTGTTGGACTTTGGCTTTTTGGGTCTGCTGCACATTGAGGAATTTTTTCTCTTTGCATTCAACTATTTCTTTGCTGTTTCGTAGCAGTCAACCAATGTTCTCAATTTATTTTTTTGCAGCTTGGCATGACCAAGATTGAGTGTTAGAGCCCAGTCTGGATTCCCTGTATCATACAAGTCAACTGGTTGTCCTATAAAGTGACATAAAAGTGGTAAATTATGATCGCTTTTGAAGGACCTTCTTGACGTGAATATCAAGCATTATTAGGCTACGGATATTTGTCTCATATGACTATACTTTCACAAAATAAACCCCAGCAAAATAAACTTGTTTTAACTCTTATATTATAGTTATAAAATTATAAAATAGGTCAAACCTGAGTGAAAATGATCAGAGCAGACTCGGCTGTACTTTGATGGCGTCCATTCCTTACAATTTAGATTCATCAGCCACTGATGTCGAAATTTCTGTAGTTTTCTCTCCCTGATGCAATATTACACTAGGAATGGAAAAATATGCCTTTTGATCACAGTTTGAGTGGTCTGAACAACCAAAAACTGAACAAAAATTTACCATGTTTACGTCCTTTCCTTACTACTTCATAGTATTTGAATCAAAGGTTGACCTTAAACATTGTCACGTTGCCATTGTCACATGAAAAACCATAGACAACATATCAAATGTCGAAAGTGAGACATTTTGAAATTTCATGCCAAATATTGGCTCATTTGAAATTTCATGACAGCAACACATCTCCAAAAAGTTGGGACAGGGGCAATAAGAGGCTGGAAAAGTTAAAGGTACAAAAAAGGAACAGCTGGAGGACCAAATTGCAACTCATTAGGTCAATTGGCAATAGGTCATTAACATGACTGGGTATAAAAAGAGCATCTTGGAGTGGCAGCGGCTCTCAGAAGTAAAGATGGGAAGAGGATCACCAATCCCCCTAATTCTGCGCCAACAAATAGTGGAGCAATATCAGAAAGGAGTTCGACAGTGTAAAATTGCAAAGAGTTTGAACATATCATCAAAAGATTCAGAGAATCTGGAAGAATCTCTGTGCATAAGGGTCAAGGCCGGAAAACCATACTGGGTGCCCGTGATCTTCGGGCCCTTAGACGGCACTACATCACATACAGGCATGCTTCTGTATTGGAAATCATAAAATGGGCTCAGGAATATTTCCAGAGAACATTATCTGTGAACACAGTTCACCGTGCCATCCGCCGTTGCCAGCTAAAACTCTATAGTTCAAAGAAGAAGCCGCATCTAAACATGATCCAGAAGCGCAGACGTCTTCTCTGGGCCAAGGCTCATTTAAAATGGACTGTGGCAAAGTGGAAAACTGTTCTGTGGTCAGACGAATCAAAATTTGAAGTTCTTTATGGAAATCAGGGAAGCCGTGTCATTCGGACTAAAGAGGAGAAGGACGACCCAAGTTGTTATCAGCGCTCAGTTCAGAAGCCTGCATCTCTGATGGTATGGGGTTGCATTAGTGCATGTGGCATGGGCAGCTTACGCATCTGGAAAGACACCAACGCTGAAAGGTATATCCAGGTTCTAGAGCAACATATGCTCCCATCCAGACGACGTCTCTTTCAGGGAAGACCTTGCATTTTCCAACACGACAATGTCAAACCACATACTGCATCAATTACAGCATCATGGCTGCGTAGAAGAAGGGTCCGGGTACTGAACTGGTCAGCCTGCAGTCCAGATCTTTCACCCATAGAAAACATTTGGTGCATCATAAAACGGAAGATACGACAAAAAAAGACCTAAGACAGTTGAGCAACTAGAATCCTACATTAGACAAGAATGGGTTAACATTCCTATCCCTAAACTTGAGCAACTTGTCTCCTCAGTCCCCAGACATTTACAGACTGTTGTAAAGAGAAAAGGGATGTCTCACAGTGGTAAACATGGCCTTGTCCCAACTTTTTTGAGATGTGTTGTTGTCATGAAATTTAAAATCACCTAATTTTTCTCTTTAAATTATACATTTTCTCAGTTTAAACATTTGATATGTCATCTATGTTCTATTTTGAATAAAATATGGAATTTTGAAACTTCCACATCGTTGCATTCCGTTTTTATTTACAATTTGTGCTTTGTCCCAACTTTTTGGAATTGGGGTTGTAGATTAAAACATTAAAGATAATCTTCATGCATTTTTCAAGATCAAAGATGAACACTAAAGGTCCAAAAGGTGTATCCATTTCCATTACTTATCCAGCGACATGGAATGGACAATATTAGCATAACATTTTCCAAGAAAGGAGTTCATTCTTTAATCTTTAAGGCAATCAAGTATTATCTCACTCATAACACACTTTTCTGTCACACAGAAAAATTCTGGAGAAACCCCGTGCCAATGGGAAAACCAGCCAGCCGGATGCCGAGAAGAGGACTGTGGAATAAAGCAGCAGAAGCCACGAACCATCAGACGGCATATAGCCCTCCAGGCCAAAAGTAAAAATCCAAGTGAAGTCGTTAAATGTTCTTCAATACCCTAAATGCCCTGTATGATCTTTATAAATGTTTGTAGGTCAGCTTTCTCATGTGTGAGAGAATGCATCAGGTGCCTCCTTTAGTTATCATTCTCAATATTGCATTTGTGCCTGCTTTCCAGAATGTCCTGCTTCTGAGATATTAAAGGAAAATCAACCAACTTCTATCAGCCCTGACCAGAAGACAGAATGCTCAAAGAGCGTGGGCTCGACTGTTGCTGAACAATCCCAGTGCAAACGTGTTCAGGTGAAACACTGTGCTCTATTACATGCCCTGGTTTTCCTGATTCTTGTTAGTTAGATACCTTTATTTACAACCCCGATTCCAAAAAAGTTGGGACAAAGTACAAATTGTAAATAAAAACGGAATGCAATAATTTACAAATCTCAAAAAGTGATATTGTAGTCACAATAGAACATAGACAACATATCAAATGTCGAAAGTGAAACATTTTGAAATTTCATGCCAAATATTGGCTCATTTGAAATTTCATGACAGCAACACATCTCAAAAAAGTTGGGACAGGGGCAATAAGAGGCTGGAAAAGTTAAAGGTACAAAAAAGGAACAGCTGGAGGACCAAATTGCAACTCATTAGGTCAATTGGCAATAGGTCATTAACATGACTGGGTATAAAAAGAGCATCATGGAGTGGCAGCGGCTCTCAGAAGTGAAGATGGGAAGAGGATCACCAATCCCCCTAATTCTGCACCGACAAATAGTGGAGCAATATCAGAAAGAAGTTCGACAGTGTAAAATTGCAAAGAGTTTGAACATATCATCATCTACAGTGCATAATATCATCAAAAGATTCAGAGAATCTGGAAGAATCTCTGTGCGTAAGGGTCAAGGCCGGAAAACCATACTGGGTGCCCATGATCTTCGGGCCCTTAGACGGCACTGCATCACATACAGGCATGCTTCTGTATTGGAAATCATAAAATGGGCTCAGGAATATTTCCAGAGAACATTATCTGTGAACACAGTTCACCGTGCCATCCGCCGTTGCCAGCTAAAACTCTATAGTTCAAAGAAGAAGCCGCATCTAAACATGATCCAGAAGTGCAGACGTCTTCTCTGGGCCAAGGCTCATTTAAAATGGACTGTGGCAAAGTGGAAAACTGTTCTGTGGTCAGACGAATCAAAATTTGAAGTTCTTTATGGAAATCAGGGACGCCGTGTCATCCGGACTAAAGAGGAGAAGGACGACCCAAGTTGTTATCAGCGCTCAGTTCAGAAGCCTGCATCTCTGATGGTATGGGGTTGCATTAGTACGTGTGGCATGGGCAGCTTACACATCTGGAAAAACACCATTAATGCTGAAAGGTATATCCAGGTTCTAGAGCAACATACAGTATGCTCTCATCCAGACGACGTCTCTTTCAGGGAAGACCTTGCATTTTCCAACATGACAATGCCAAACCACATACTGCATCAATTACAGCATCATGGCTGCGTAGAAGAAGGGTCCGGGTACTGAACTGGCCAGCCTGCAGTCCAGATCTTTCACCCATAGAAAACATTTGGTGCATCATAAAACGGAAGATACGACAAAAAAGACCTAAGACAGTTGAGCAACTAGAATCCTACATTAGACAAGAATGGGTTAACATTCCTATCCCTAAACTTGAGCAACTTGTCTCCTCAGTCCCCAGACGTTTACAGACTGTTGTAAAGAGAAAAGGGGATGTCTCACAGTGGTAAACATGGCCTTGTCCCAACTTTTTTGAGATGTGTTGTTGTCATGAAATTTAAAATCACCTAATTTTTCTCTTTAAATGATACATTTTCTCAGTTTAAACATTTGATATGTCATCTATGTTCTATTCTGAATAAAATATGGAATTTTGAAACTTCCACATCATTGCATTATGGTTTTATTTACAATTTGTGCTTTGTCCCAACTTTTTTGGAATCGGGGTTGTAAATAAAACAGAGTAGGTAACCCAATCAGTGGCTATATGCCTCTGCTATCAAAAGGAGCCCTGCTTCACACATACAACACACAATAAATAAAAACTAAAAAGAACTAGTTACGATCAGTATTGAATTATAGTATCCACAATATGTACAAAACCAATATATTCAAATTAGTTACAAATACAAAAAACTACACAAATAAAATACACTAGTGTATAAAATACAAAATATCCACTATAAATTGTAAACTTAATCTATTAAAAACAATACATTCATAATAACAAAAGGATTTCTTGTCCAGCTCAGCTAAATGTAGCATATTACTTTGTCTAGTAATTCTGCTGTGTACAGCATTATTGAATGTAAAATAACTTTTGAAAAATTGCAGGCAACTCCCATTAATGCATTTCTTAACAAGTTTGCACCCATGATCATCCCGTTTACTTTGTACAGTAGGCCACTTATCTACATCTAAGGCTCTATCACGCTCACCGATTCCATTAACTATCCTTGCAGCATGCCACTGGAGTCTCTCTAAAGATTTATCATTTCCTATACCACAGCACCCCCATACAGTGTCACAATATTCAAGAACAGGGCGAATAAAGGACGTATAATTAATATTTGCACAATGCGACGTTAAATTATTCCTAATGTGCCCTAGCATACCTTGCCTTTTGCCAGCTCTAGATAGTATATCTATCTGGATATGGCAATTCCATGAAAGGCATTCGTGAAGAATGATTCTAAGATATTTAAATTCAGACACGTGCTTAATGGGGCGACCGCTGAATAATACTGTATATTAAACTCAGAAACCTGTGAAAGCTTAGCATGAGTTCCAAATAACATCAAATCAGTTTTAGTGGCAAGCTGTTTTCACCAAACCATGATCCAACTAACTCAAGATCAGCATTAAGCTTTCCTTCAATTATAGATGCAGTTAAACCACAGCAAAACAAAACAGTATCGTCCGCATATAAGTATGCTGCATTGCCTCACGACAGTTGGCAAGTCATTAATATGGATAACAAAAAAGGAGGGCCTAGTATTGAGCCCTGAGGCACATCAGAAATAATGGGCTCAGGTTCTGATAATACTCCTTGAAATCGAACAACCTGAGTCCTACAGCAAAGGTAGTTTTGAAACCACTCGTATTCTCGATCCAGGATTCCCATAACTTATGTAGCAATATAGAATGAGCAATACTACTGAACACCTTTCAAAAATTGCTAAAAAAAAAAAAAAAGGTGCTATATTCACTTTAAGAGAGCATACAAATAAAAGAAGGGGAAAGCAGGGCCTAATGGTTAGAGAAGCAGCTTTGGGACCAAATGGTCACTGGTTCGATTTCCTGGATCAGCAGGACTGGTTGAAGTGCCCTTGAGCAAGGCACCTAACCCCCAACTGCTCTGGCAAGAGTGGTGGCATACCTTGTGTCTGACTAGCCAAAGAAAAGCTGATGATGTGATCATCAGTTCCTGGTGGTGCCCGACCGAAACAATGAATGAAAGCTATTGAACTTGATTAGATCCTAGGCTTAAATGTCTAATCATTAAGTTGCAGAAAGAACAAGGACATCATTCTGGTCTTGCGTACACAAAAGGCTTTAAAGGAGAACTGAACTTATTTTTGAACTTGCTTTATTTCTTAATTAGTGTGTTATTCAATTATGTTTTCCATTTTAGTAACCTTATATCGTGACTCGTATTGGCAACTAATTGCAATTAAATATTACACTTATTGGCCTATTCGGTTTTTAGCCGTGTTGAATTTAGTTAGTTTGGTCCACGGCAGGCGTCGCTTATCCGCACGATCTTCACGAGACTTGTGCGAGACTTCGAAGCGTGACGTGTCAGCCAGGTGTCAGTGCCGCCATTTTGAAAACTGTTTTCCAAACTAAATATTGCACAAAAACAAGTTTAAATGACAATTACTGCCTACTTTTTTCAAACTTTCCTGATTGCTATCA
The DNA here is from genome assembly GCF_027579695.1 of Neoarius graeffei. Classification (NCBI taxonomy): domain Eukaryota; kingdom Metazoa; phylum Chordata; class Actinopteri; order Siluriformes; family Ariidae; genus Neoarius; species Neoarius graeffei. Next base: position 27,539,768 of record NC_083592.1, on the reverse strand, counting down.
AAACAAACAAAACTTCCGGCTTAATTACATCAGCATTCAAAAGAGCGCGCCTTTTGACAACGTCGGCAGATGTTGGTCACTTTGATTTCCGCTGTACGTTTTACTTCCGTCCTACGATGTCTCGCACAGGTCTCAGCGAATCTCGTTTACGGCCATCGCTTTGACAAATGGACTGATATATTACAGAGCATATTTCAAACACTCATAACTTGCTATAGCAGCTACAAAATAGCGATCAAAAATGCATTCCGATATTTAATAAAATGAGAGAATTTTGATGATAAAAAAATTTGCCTTCAGTTCTCCTTTAAGTGTAAGGTTTTACAAAGTGTCTGTTTTGATTGGCTATTTTAGAACAGTGTTCTATCACATTACGTTTTCTCAAAGCCACTTTCCTGGGCATCAAACGAGGGCTGGAGTCAAAACTGCCAACGGACATTGTCACAAATCAGCTTTACAGAATTCCACATGTAGATTTAGATTCTTGTTGAGTAAGGAGCAAAGAAACTCCTTGAGACATCATTGAGAGGAAGCAGGGTCAAAAAGGAACCCATCCTTTTCAGGGTGACACCAGATAGTGACGTGATCAATTATTACCATCATTCACATGGAAATGTAGATATACTGCTGTACTCTGTATGCACCTTTCAAGGTAAAAGATGTATACAAAAAGTACAAACTGTGTATTCTTGAACGTACCACCCCAGCAACACAGACAGTATCGTATATTAACTGAACATTTTCCCAAAATTATGCCAATATTTAAGATGGTCATGTGTTATCTCATTAACACAATTTACTGTGTCACACAGGAAAACCAGCAAGGCAGTTCCTCAAAACAGGACCATGACTCGAAGCCAAAGAAGCCACGAATCATCAGATGGCATTTGGGTCTCCAGGCTAAAAGTAAAAACCAAGTGAAGATTCGCTAACTGTCAATGTTCTTCATGCCCAGTATGATCTTCATGCATGTTTTTTTTTTTGCAGGTCAGCCGTCACCTGTTCCTGTGCAAGAGGAAACATCAGGGGCCGCGCTGAGTAAACTACAGAACACCAAGACAGGTAGCGATTCTTGCATCTCATAGTAAAAATAAATTATTTAATAAAAATAGCAGGAATTCTATCAGTAGTTGAATTAGTGTAAACGTAAGGAAAAGCAAGTAGAAGAATTCCATCTGCAGCATTTGAATGTCTCATGCCAACCTGCATGGCTAAAAATCTTTGACGAGAAAGGCTGCTAGGTTGAGGTTTTCCCGCACAACAACATGCCACACTTTGGAACTCTTCTGTGTCGAATCGAACCTACTGTATGATCCTTTCACCAGACAAGATCAGAATTGGTCCTGAGTGTAGACTTAAGTGTTCAGGCCCAGTGGAAAAACACCCTTAAGGCCTCTGCATGCTCGTGCGACAAGGCTTTCGCAGATAGCTTTTCGCAGACAGTTGTAATTTATTGTTGAGCGGGGATAATAGGCGTGCGTGATGTTATTCACCGCCACAACGCAAGGGGGCGCGAAGTCGCTAGGAGTAGTTGGTGGGTGTGGTTAGTGGAGTGTTTATCCTCTGGTTACTTATAATGACTAGAACTTTTTTTTTTATAATGACTAGAACTGGAGTTGTATTGATGTACGTACTTCCTCAATCAACCGCTCTTCATGCTGCTCCATCTTCGCTTGTGTTTTTAAAAATGCCGGTCGTGAAAACAAACCAAACCAGGAAAGTAGGGAAACAGAAGTGCGTGTACAGCGGATGTAGAGTGGACCAATCAGAGCCCTCTTATCTGCGGCGCTGTCTGCGAGGCTTCTGTGGTGGTCACAATTTTTGGGAGGTGCGCGCAGAGCGTCTGCGAAGGTGGGGGGGCTACGCAGACACTGTCTGCGACGCTATCTACGAGGACTGGGTTGTCAGCATAAATTGGCCTTTAGTTATCTGCAATACATGTCTGTGAAGATTCTCAATCATCCAGGTCATAGTAAACTGTGGGTGGTAGAAATGGGCAACTGGACTTGCGTGAAGATTCTTGAAAACGTTTCACCTCTCGTCCGAAAGGCTTCCTCAGTTCTGTCTGACTAATAGGGAGTATCAGATATTTATCCTCTCCTGGATCAGAATCAGAATTCTGATGACCAGCTCATCTAAGGTGTCATTGAGGCGTCATGTTGGTGTGGGTCACTGGAGGCTGGGTGTGAACGGCGAGTCATTAGGGTGATCAAAGGATTGCCCGTTAGGGTGATCAATGGCAAGCTGACTCTCTCTGTCCTCCTGTGAGTCACCAAAAAGAGCTGGGTCCTGGCGTACACCCAGCCGTCTGGGAAGAGTGTCCAAGACCGCATTGTAGATGGTTGATAAATGATGTCTTAGACCCCCACCTCTGTTCAGTGATGGCCGTTCCAGGTTGACAAAAATGGCTTCTTTAACTCCTCGCTTATACCAACGATCCTCTCTGGCTAAAATGCGTACGTTACAATCCTGAAATGAGTGTCCTTTGTTGTTAAGATGAATGTAGACAGCCGAGTCCTGGCCTGAGGAGCTGGCTCTCCTGTGTTGAGCCAAGCGCCTGTATAGCGGTTGTTTTGTTTCCCCAATATACGAGTCCGTGCAATCCTCACTGCACTGAATTGCATACACTACGTTGTCCTGTTTGTGTCTGGCTATTCTGTCCTTAGGGTGGACCAGTTTCTGCTTCAGGATGTTACTGGGTCTGAAATGTACCGGAATGTTGTGTTTGTAGAAGATCCTCCTGAGATAGACCAGAAATGTAGGGAATGACAATGTTCTTGCATTTGTTCCTGTTATCATCCTTGTCAGTTATGTTCCTTTTTATGCTCTTTAGGAAAGCCCAGTTGGGATAACCGCAATTCTGAAGTGCTTTCTTGATATGATTCTGCTCCTTCTCTTTTCCCTCTAACGTTGTAGGAATGTTCTGAGCCCTGTGTTGCAAGGTCCTAATGACCCCCAATTTATGTTCCAGTGGGTGGTGAGAGTCGAAAAGTAGGTACTGGTCTGTGTGTGTGTTTCCGGTAGACCTCGATACTAAGGCTTCTGTCTTGTCTAATGTGTACATCACAATCCAAGAAAGCTAGTTTATTCCAACTGACATCCTCCCGAGTGAAGTTGATGTTGCTATCCACTGCATTGATGTGTTTCGAAAAAGCTTCCACCTCATGGATTTTGATTTTAACCCAGGTATCATCCACGTATCTAAACCAATGGCTGGGAGCAACTCCTGCAAAAGTGGTCAAAGCTTTATGTTCCACTTCCTCCATGTATAAATTGGCCACAATAGGGGACACCGGTGATCCCATGGCGCATCCATGCTTCTGTCTGTAGAAACTTTCATTAAACTGGAAATAAGTGGTAGTCAGGCAGAGGTCAAGCAGGGTGCAAATCTGATCCGTGGTGAGTTTCGTTCTATCCAGTAAGGAGCTATCCTGAAGGAGTCGTTTTCTTACAGATTCGACTGCTTCTGTGGTGGGAATGCAGGTGAACAGAGAAGTGACATCGTAGGAAACCATGGTTTCATCTGAATCTAATTTGAGGTCTGCAACTTTAGTAGCAAAATCTTGGGAATTTTTGACATGGTGTATTCCCAACCAGAGGAGCCAAGATGGTGGCTAGGTGTTTGGCAATGTTATATGTGACCGAGTTTATACTGCTGATAACCTGACCAACACGGAGTCAGAACAACTTAGACTGAAGATATCAGCTGCTCTATCCAGTGCGAAAGCACCCCCCTCCAACCTCACCAGCCAAGAAAGGAGGTGGTCTACAATGTGGTCTTGGACACTCTTCCCAGATGGCTGGGTGTACGCCAGGACCCAGCTGTTTTCGGTGACTCACAGGAGGACAGAGAGAGTCAGCTTGCCATTGATCACCCTAACGGGCAATCCTTTGATCACCCTAATGACTCACCGTTCACACCCAGCCTCCAGTGACCCACACCAACATGATGCCTCAATGACACTTTAGATGAGCTGGTCATCAGAATTCTGATTCTGATTCAGGAGAGGATAAATATCTGATACTCCCTATTAGTCAGACAGAACTGAGGAAGCCTTTCGGACGAGAGGTGAAACGTTTTCAAGAATCTTCACGCAAGTCCAGTTGCCCATTTCTACCACCCACAGTTTATCTGCAATACATTCTCAATACTGCATTAGTGCTTTGCTTTGCAGAGTCTCCTGCTTCTGAGACGTCAGATAAAAATTCATCGCCTGCTGTTGTGAAACCTCACCAGAAGAGGAAATGCCCAGGGAGTGCCTGCTTGGCTGATGCTGAGCAGCCTCCCTGCAAACGTTTTAAGGTGAAACACTGATCTCGTCTACAGCTTTAATCCTTTTGAGAAGACGCCCCTGTTGTTGTTTTTTTTCCCCCCCGATTCTTGTTACAGTGTTATGCAAAAGTTTGGGCACCCCTGGTTAAAATCGCTGTTACTGTGAACAGTTTATACAGCTTTGAAATCTGCATCATCTGACCTTTCCTAACGAAGAATTTGAACAAGCTACAGGTCAATAAGCTAATTAAGGTCTGGAACCTTGGTAAAAGTTACCTGAGAACTCAAATGTATTGGGGTGCCCAAACTTTCGCATGGTGTTCCTTTTCTTTTTTCACTCTCCAATTGTACAAAACAAAAATAATACACAAATCCTGCAGAAAACGCTGAAAAGAGATGTGTCGTCTTTACCTTTCTGCCTTTTGGTGATCAGTTCATCTTCTGCCTATTTAACTATTCATAGTAACAGACATTTTCAGTAAGGGTGCCCAAACTTTTGTATGCCACTGTATATTTACCTGAAGAAAGCATGTGAATGAAAACAATTAAATATGAATAACTAAAGTCTGGGATAAACGGAGATATCTAATATTTAATTTACAGAAAGAAAATTCCGACTCTTCGTCCGAAAGGCCAGAGTGCGCTGTTCTCCCAGCCAAAGGTAAAAATTCATGTGAAAATTTGATAAGTTTTTCGGTGCTGAAATGCCCTGTAAGATCTTCTTTAGAGCAGCAGTGAAATTGGCCCAAAGAAGGAAACCATTTCAACCTTTGTTCACAAAGCCAGCAGATCACACTTCTAAGTGTGATCCACCATGAAATACAGTACCAGTCAAAGGTTTGGACACACTTACAGTGCTCATTACTATGAACAAATGACTATGAATGAGTGTGTCCAAACTTTTGACTGATCCTGTATGTGACTGTTTGCTCGAAGAGTTTGGTATATTTGCTGGAGTGTGAGAGCTGTTTTCAGAGAACTGATCCCTTGTCCTTTTGAAAATGGTGGTCTGGGACTCACTTCATCATCCAAACCCTGACATATTTGTCATTGTGTGTGGAAGCTGTTTGACATTTCACAAAGCTGATCCACATTTAAAAAGGAATTTCTTCTATATTGAAACAAATCTGCAGTCTTTCACCCAGACAAAAAGTCTAGAATCAGTCCTGGGTGCAGAGTCAAGTTTTTCGCCCAAGTGTGAAAACACTTGTTCTCTCCAATTTATTCTCCATATTTTATCAATTTTGTACTGCATTTGTGCTCTCCTTTACAGGGTCTCCTGTTTCTGTGGACCTCAATCCACCAGAAATGCAGACACCTTCTGAACGAAGATGTAAGAGGAAAAGAAAAGCTGCACAGAGTATGTACTCACAAGGTGAACCACCCTGCAAACGTGCTAAGGTGAGGCATTGGGCTCCACTACAGAAGACGTGCATTTCTACAACCCCAATTCCAAAAAAGTTGGGATGCTATGTAAACTGTAAATTAAAACAGAATGCGATAACTTGCAAATCACGGAAACCGTATATTTAATTGAAAATAGTACAAAGACAACATATCAAATGTTGAAACTGAGAAATTTTGTTTTTTTGAAAAATATATGCCCATTTTGAATTTGATGTCAGCAACACACTTAAAAAAAAAAGTTGGGACAGGGGCATGCTTACCACTGTGTTGCATCACCTTTACTTTTAACAACACTGTAAATGTTTGGGAACTGAGGAGACCAACTGCTGTAGTTTTGAAAGAGAAATGTTGTCCCATTCTTGCCTGATATACAATTTCAGTTGCTCAACAGTTCGGGGTCTCCTTTGTCATATATTGTGCTTCATAATGCACCAAATGTTTTAAATGGGAGACAGGTCTGGACTGCAGGCAGGCCAGTTTAGCACCTGGACTCTATTATTACAGATCAATGCAGTTTTAATACGTGCAGAAAGCAGTTTGGCATTGTCTTGCTGAAAGAAGAAAGGCCTTCCCTGAAAAAGATTTTGTCTGGATGGCAGCATATTGCTCTGAAACGTGTTTATATCATTCAGCATTAATGATGCCTTCCCAGACGTACAAGCTACCCATGTCATGTGCACTAACGCACCCTCATACCATCACAGATGCTGGCGTTTGAACTGTGCACAGATAAGCCGGATGGTCCCTCTGCTCTTCAGCCTGGAGGACGTGGTGTCCATGATTTCTAAAAAGAATTTCTACTTTTGATTCGTCAGACCTCGGGACAGTTTCCACTTCTCCTCAGTCCATCGTAAAAGAGCTCGGGCCTAGAGAAGATGGCGGTGTTTCTGGATATTGTTTATATCTGGTTTTAACTTGCATTTGTAGATGCAGTAATGAACTGTTTTCACAGTCGATGGTTTTCTGAAGTGTTCCTGAGCCCATACAGTGATTTCCACTACAGACATGTGTCTGCTTTTAATGCAGTGTCACCTGAGGGCCTGAAGATCACAGGCATCCAATGCCAGTTTTCAGCCTTGTCTCTTGCATACAGAGATTTCGCCAGATTCTCTGAATCTTTTAATGATATTATGTACCAGAGATGATGTGATTCCTAAATCCTTTGCAGTTTTACATTGAGGAATGTTATTCTTAAATTGTTGCACTGTTTGCCCACGCAGTCTTTCACAGAGCGCTGAACCCCTCCCCATCTTTACTTCTGAGAGACTCCACCTCTCTGGGATGCTCTTTTTATTCCCAGTCATGTTACTGACCTGTTGCCAATTAACCAAATTAGTTTTTATTTAGCATTACACAAAGCTTTCAATCTTTTATTGCCCCCATCCCAACTTTTCTGAAATGTATTGCTGACCTCAAATTCAAAATGAGCATATATATTCTTCAAAAAACAAGAGTATTTCTGTTTCAACATATCTTGTCTTTGTACTATTTTCAATGTAATGTAGGGCTTCCCTGATTTTGCAAATCTTCACATTCTGTTTATCTGTTTTAGTGTCCCAACGTTTTTGAAACTGTGGTTGTATTAGTAAAATTCACTGCTGACAAGCGTCAAGTTAAATATTGTCCATGTGCTACTTCATAATCACAGGTCAGGTGTCGTATTCATGAAATTGATGTTAATCTGAATCACTGCTAAACATGACTAAACTACAATATATTTTTGTGTAGGAACCAATTGCCTGCTATAGTTCTGTGGTCTATTGTGGTTGAAAAGTGAAGCTGAATTTTTTTTCTCTTCCCTTCAAGGTTCACTACGTTTCACCCCAGAGAGCCGACATCGCCCGATTTTCCTGCAAGACTGCACGAGTGGATGCAGTCTCTTCTCATGCACTCATTTAGAAATTTTATTTTAATTTTTTTGTAATTGTAAAGCAACCTTGGGTCTGAGAAAGGTGCAATAAAAGTTCAACTTCTTTTAGTAGTATATTTAATGTATAATCCAGTGATATGTTACACTGTTAATTTATTCCGATGTTAAACCGGATTTGTCCTCAGGAGCGAGCTACAACTAGTAGCCTAAGGTCTAAAGAAATTTAACTGTTTCTTCGTAAGAATCATTTTTCCTCAAACTTCACGCCATATTCTCACTGTTCCTAACAAGGCAGTCTTTTATTTATTTGGACAAGGCATCTTTCTTTTCCTGAACCTTTCCATCTCATTCAATTCAAAACAATCAGACTCACTTTGAGAATATCTGCTATAATCCTCCCTCAATTATTATTTCATTATTTTCCAAGTATTTGGATGTAGATTTGTTAACATAACCCTCCAAACTGCCAGGCAGATGATTCCGGCCTGCAATTCACCCCTTTGACCACCAGATGTCAGTAGCGTGACATATTTTCCCATACTGGTGTTATTACTGAAGCACTACAGCTGCATTTACTATCTTATTCAAACTGAACAAAAGCAGCCACAGATCACAATTTTCATTATTATTAACTCAACATCTTTTCATAAAAATCCACATGTTCACTTATTCTTCACTTTAGCTCAAGAAAGAACTTGAAATATACATAAAATGTCCTTTAAAAACAAACAAACATTCCATAGCATGCAGATGATCTTCTGATGGATCTTTCCAATTCAGACAACCCAGCGCTCAGTCCTCAGTTCTACTTTGTCGACAAGGCCCTCACCCATGATCTGGAAATCCTGCACAATGGCCTCCGTGTTTGGGACAGTAGTAACCACGTCTTCAGTCACTTCCACTCGTCTGCCGTTCATCAGAGAAGTCTAAAGGACAACAGAAAGAGTGTACTGTAAGAGACAGAATTATTGCACAGGTCTTTCAGAGTGAAATGCATTTCTGACTAACCTTGAATGGCCGAGGCTGAAAAGCTTTAGGTTTCCACAGCACTGCAATCACAGTTCCTCCATAAGGGTCACAGAAAAACAGTGCCAGATCCCCATATGCCTCCTGAGCGAAGATTACAAAACAATGTGATCAGTGACAGAAAACAGTTCCTTATACCAAGAAGCAGTACCAATACCAGTACACTCGAGTTTGGACATGAATGTACATTTCTGTGCCTGAGTAAACCAGAAAGAAGCAATAGGAGGAATGAATGAATGAATCCACCGATCAATCAACCATCATCTTTTGGGGCCATAAAGGATGCTAAAACTACATCGGACGGTTTCATTTATCAGAACCTTAACATTGATGCTTTGTTGTTGACCAAAGATGACATGGAACATGAAGGACTAAGGAACCAACCTTGAGTTCAGACAGATACAGTTTCACAGGATCAAAATCCACGACAGGGAAAGCCCCTCCTGAGCTCAACGCGTCCGCATTCAGGACGCCGTGGCGGCAGACGGTTTTGGGAGGGTCCACAGCTCTGGACAGCAGGGGGACCTGTTGAGGTCTGAGGTGGATCAGAACATCATAGGCTTCCAGAGGGGGTCGAAACGCCACCTGAAATACAGAAAAACTTTTTATACTAACCCCTGATCAATCAGATAAACTCGAAGATTAGTAGCAATAACACTAACCCTGATGTCCTGTTTTTGCCCGGGGTCGATGAGCTGGGCTTCCAGGACCCGCAGGCTTTCTGCTGCAACCAACACGACACGCTGGAGTATCTACAGAGAAAAAGATGCATTGTAAGCCTCATCAAGCTCTTATTTTATCTAATTTTTCTGCATTTCTTTTCTCTTTATGGGGAAAAAAAAGGAGGCCAAACGTGCTGTTATTGATTCAGACAAAACATTTTGGTGCCTCCCTGTTATACTTAACTGATGTTAATGACATACTTATCAACTGTTCGTCAAACTGAACACATTCTCCATTTACCTTGATGGAAAGTCAGTGCATCTTTCAGCAAGAAAACTGTATCAAGACAAAAGCACTGGCCAAAACATTGCGCATATGAAATGGAGGAAGGGGAGGGGCTTCCAGGGACGTGACCGGAATGTAAACAGCCGCCATCTTGTCGGTCAACAACACAGCTGAATACTGCTGCACTCGTGTACAAAATGGATCAATTTCAACCGACGGACTACATGGCTCATTTTTCTAATGAACAGATAATTATATATATGTCTAAAATAAACGACCTACAGATTAGTGACCCTTATCGATTACCGGACGTAGTTTTCACGACCGTGTCAGTGGATATTGAACTGCCAGAGGTGGAATACCCAGATGTGTATAATTACCTCATTAACTTTCCCTCGCTGTTCAGTGGTGAAGCACTGCGTGCTTGCTTATAAATCTCTGCACAGTTATCTTTACAGAAATTCAGGATTTGTCAGCGACTCAGATGTGGCATCTTGTAAACAAGAAAATAACAATCCTCATTGGACGGGTAAGTCACTTAAGTATTACTAGTACTGATACTAGATATATCAGTAGTATCTAGTATAGCACTGACCAGCCGATTATAGAATAGAATAAGGTAATTCCAGCTGTAATTCCAAATCGTCCGTCTTGTTTACCATGGATCTGACGTTGGAGAGGTAGAGGCTTGGCAGTGGAGGTTTGAGTGGCTGTTTTCTGAGCTGAGTCAACAGGCCGGCTCTGCAGCCTCGCTTTTGCTTCCGCTCCCGACGCTGCCTTCTTCGCCTGCCAGACCCGATAACAATCCACGGAGACCCCGCTGGTCTCGCTATCTCGTCCGGAATGTTGTGCATGTGATGGAAATCGCTACAAACCGTCATTTTCTGCTGGAAACCAATGTCCAGCAAGTCCATACGGTTGTAGTGGATATTGAAGTCCGGTACAGACGAACAACACGCAAAAATACACACAAAAAACAAACATGCACATGTAGGGAGAGCTTGTAGCCGCAGCCGTTGTAGTAGAATTGTATATAGTAGGGTTTTCCAGAAGAAAAGATAGAAGTAGAAGCAGAAATAGAAGGCGGAAATATGGTGTTTGACCGACAAGATGGCGTCTGTTACAATCTGGATCGGCTGTGACGTCACATGCAAGGTCTCTATGGACCCTTTTCACGTGACGTCACGACAAACGCGGCCGCCATTTTGGACGTGTACTACCAGTAGTTTACCACAGCCAGCATTGAGGAACGGCAGCAAAGAAAGTGTTTATTTTCAGCAAGACTTCCATCATGCCACTATGTTGTTGTGCACCTGGATATAATAACCATCAACAAACAAGGCAAGGGTTATCATTTTATCGGATCCCGGTAGATGCTGACCGACGGAGAAGATGGATAGCGGCATACCAACGCTTGTGTAGTGACCACTTTGTTGGAGGTAAGACGAATAAAATTAGCCAGAAAAGGCATTACATTGCTGTTAACATTCCATTCTAGTTTACTGTAATTATGATCTGGCAGCTATTTACACCGGATCCAGTGTAAATAGCTGCCGGAGCCAACGTCCGAGGTTCCGGCGCGCGCTCGCTCGCGGCCTGGCCGGAGCCGGCGGCCGCGGAGCCGGCGCGCACTCGCTCGCGGCCCGGCCGGACCTTGGCTCCGGCAGCTATTTACACTGGATCCGGTGTAAATAGCTGCCAGATCATAATTACAGTAAACTAGTAAATACAGTTTTCTGCATCTCGCTCCTTTTTCTTTTATGTTTGTCGCCTTCCTCGCATTCAAACCGATTCGAGCCGAAGTCCACTACATGTCCAAAATGGCGGTCGCGTTTACGAAGGTCACGTGACTGAAAAGGGTCCATAGATCCCTTGTGCATGATGTCACACATCACGTGATTATTTCACCTGGGGGTCAAACAGCCACAGTCTTTCGTGTAAGCAAGGCTTAATATGTCTTCGATATGGTTCATTTTTGTGCCGTTTTTGGTTGTTCAAATAGATAAAAGGGATTACCGTCTCCCTGCTATCAAGAAAAATGTTCACAAAGAGAAGCAAATTCTTCAAGAACAACGAAGAAATGAGTTGTTAAAGAGAATATGACAAGATTAGCCAAGCCTGAAAACACACACAGACTGAACTTTATAACAGCCGCATGCATGTGAAACAGAAATAAAAATCAACTAAGGCAGGGAAAACTATTCTGGATAAAATTGAGACTGTCCGTTACACACTGATCAACCTGTGTGACTCAGCTGTGCCTTTTGAATGGATAATAAATGAAGAGGGAACTGAACATTAACCGTTTATTGAAATTATTATTACAAGGGTGATATTAGTTACTATATGACTATAGCTACAACTGGAAAGGACTGATTCTGTTAGCGTTTGTAATTATTGTACCATCTACTCATCTCATTATCTGTAGCCACTTTATCCTGTTCCACAGGGTCGCAGGCAAGCTGGAGCCTATCCCAGCTGACTATGGGCGAAAGGCGGGGTACACCCTGGACAAGTCGCCAGGTCATCACAGGGCTGACACATAGACACAGACAACCATTCACACTCACATTCACACCTACGGTCAATTTAGAGTCACCAGTTAACCTAACCTGCATGTCTTTGGACTGTGGGGGAAACCGGAGCACCTGGAGGAAACCCACGCGGACACGGGGAGAACATGCAAACTCCATACAGAAAGGCCCTCGCCGGCCACGGGGCTCGAACCCAGACCTTCTTGCTGTGAGGCGACAGCGCTAACCAATACACCACCGTGCCGCCCTGTACCATCTACTATTAGGTAAAATTAAAATAAAATTTTACAACATTGTTTGAAGGTCTAGAGGAAGATATTTTGTTATTTTACAAATAACACTTCAGATGTTGTTTTAACAATAATAAGCATCACTGTATAAATGATAGAGTGCAAATCACTCTGTAAACAGATGTCCTTGGGGTTACTGAGACATGGAGGGGTGGGAATACCATCTAGCCCACAGTTCAGGTCGGAGTCCTTTGACAGCAAATGCTTTGGCTTTCGCAGCATTCTGTTCCCAAAAGCTGATGATGTCGGGAAAAAGTCTTTACACAAAGAAGGTTTTCTTGCTTTTGTAGTTTTTTTTTTTTAAACTGTTCTTCTGTTTCAGGACTCTTCGGGAAAAGGAAGGTATATTCCAACATGTAGCTAACGCTAGGTCACAAATCTGCACAGTCACTCCTGGCGTTTCAAGGAATTTTGTACGGATCATAACCGCTAATAAACTCTAATTTCCGTGTATATCTGTCCTTTGCTTCTTTCTGACTATGATTATCCAAGTAATCCGGTAGTAGAGCTTTTTTACCTGTAGTTTTCTTCAGACAACAGCAACATACATCGGACATCTTTGCTTGGCTTCAGTATGTAAACAAAGTTTGCTTGTCCCCCAGGTATAGGGTCGCAACGGTTGCTAACGTAGTAAATGTGACGTCAGTGCAAGGGGTCTATACAACTGTTAATCATTCCAGATTCGTATGCCGATTGGCTCATCGGTCATTCCTGGGGGAAGTAGACTGCTTTTTTTTTTGGTGTATTTTTGAGCAATAATTTGTACCAGTAAACTCCAATGATAAAATGTAAACCTATGCAAAAAACACATGAAGGTTGGCAGGTTGACAAATAAGAAACAAACTTCAAGTTTATGTAATGCCTTATCGTCATGCTTTAAAATGAATATATATCATTAGTAACAACCAAAATTAATTAATAAAGCAGGGGGGAAAAAACGATAATTATTTTATCATCAAGCACAAAACTATCGATAAATCGTGGCTTCCAGATCCTGGAAAAAGGCAGCCTTGCCTCAGGGCTAATCTCGCATGACGTCACGCATGGAACCCCGGTTATCTGGGTCATTTTGGTTCATCTGACTTCGTGCTTGTTTACTTGCTGAAATTGGACATTGTTGTTGGAGTCTTATAAAAATAACAATGTGAAAGTGCTGCATTATGTTTGGATGTTCAAATCAATGTACAGCAGGACATTCGGTTCATGAATTTCTGAGAAATGACACTAATCTGCAGTGACACTGGGTGAGGTTTGTGCAAACGAAGCGGGCAGATTTCGAGTCGTGTACGAATAATAAATCTGACTCATCAAGTGTTCACCACCACCAGAACGACCACGTGGGAATTACTGGAGCAAAAAAGAAACCCATTTATTTAATAAATGACATTTGATCTGACATTTGGACAGTTTGTCGATTCCCCCATCATCTCACACACAAACACACACGCACGCACACAGGATTATGAGCAGCATTTACATGCTCGTGACATCCGATCTTATCTTATCTGATGCACTTTAACAGGAAGAAAAATGCGTACGCGCGATCATTAATTATTGACTGAAACGTGTTAAATGCTCTCAGATTGCAATATTGCAAGCCTCAATTTGTTTTTAGTTTTGTTCAGGAAACCATGAAAGGTAACGACCGCGTTCTGCACATCTATCTCTCTCTCACGCGCTACAGAGGAAGACTGTCGTGAACTGGCATCTGTTTCTGGTCTTGGGGGTTTGAAAAGATAACCATTTACTCCAGAATATCCTTGATTATCATCTGTCCCTTCATCTGACATAAGAATCCCAATCGCCATCAGAATTCTCTCCAGAATGTGATTCCGTATCGAGACTGGTCTAACCACTGCTGCGCACATGAACGAAACTGATACCTGGATTGTTACACACGTGACGTCACGCACCCTTTCGGGATCTTCCAGTTCAGTCTCAGCAGATTCCGTGAAAATTGGCTCATCTTATTGATTTTCTATTAATTTATGGCCTTTTGGATCAGCTATGGTTCGAAAACACATGGTCAATCAACATCATGATTGTTGCTTTGTACAAGGAAAAAAACAGTGTGGTTTAGGCCCACTTTACACGGGGACGGTCTGAAACAAAAACGCAAAAGTCCGTTTTCGTTCTCACTTTTTTCCGCGTCTACACGACCGTTTTCAAGGAGGAAATCTGCGTCTATACGGTGACGCATAAATGTGTGGAATTCAATTGGATGTGCATGCCAGGCGGCTAGGTGGTGCTGTGAAAGACCTCCGCTATGTCTGCACGCATGCGCAACGTCTTCCGTCTCGTCTGATCTGCACATCTGCGCCGCGAAAACTTTGACTACTCTGGCTATGGTAAGTAAGAAAGTAAGTAAAAAACTAAGAGCATACTATACCCGCCTCTGTTCTTTAACGGTATATGTGCAGATTCGGTATTGACCCTTTTCACGTGACGTCACGACAAACGCGGCCGCCATTTTGGACATGTACTACCAGTAGTTTACCACAGCCAGCATTGAGGAACGGCAGCAAAGAAAGTGTTTATTTTCAGCAAGACTTCCATCATGCCACTATATTGTTGTGCACCTGGATGTAGTAACCATCAACAAACAAGGCAAGGGTTATCATTTTATCGGATCCCGACGGAGAAGATGGATAGCGGCCATTAACAGATTGGCAGCCCTCGGCATACCAGCGCTTGTGTAGTGACCACTTTGTTGGAGGTAAGACGAATAAAATTAGCCAGAAAAGGCATTACATTGCTGTTAACATTCTGTGGCGGCGAGTGTGTAACCAAATAGGCTAAAATAACCCATTGTAGCCTCTTTGTTCTTCTGTAGTAGCTATTAGCTAACGACATTAGCTAGCGTTGTGTTCCTTTGCTGTTGGTAGACTGTAGGACAGATCAGAGGCAGTGTTCTACAAACAGCGCTTAATTTGAGGGGGAGCAAGCCGGAGCGCGCTCCGGAACCTCGGGCGTTGGCTCCGGCAGCTATTTACACTGGATCCAGTGATCCGACACCTCTCTTGACTATGTAACAAAAAAAAAAGATTGTCTTTAGGCTTGCCATCCTTCCACTTGCGAGTGGTAAGTGATCTGCGCTGGGATCACACACACAGCGGCTCAGTCCCGAATCGTGGCTCGTGCACTTCACTCGCGCGCTGTGTGAGCTGCGCAGGGCCGGAGTGCGCACCCTCCAGAGGGCACTCGCTGTTCAGGGCGGAGTGATTTGGAGCGCAGGATGCCTGCGGAGCTGAGCGTATCCGTGTATTGGCGTTGCTGTGTGCAGACGAATCGTGTATTGGTGTTGCTGTGTGCACACTAATCGCTTTTAAAAACGTTAATCTGATGATCCGCTGATACGGTCTAATGTAAACATGGGCTAAGTGTTCAAAACAAGAGGAACATGTATTTGTCTCTTAAATCCAGGCTGTTCCCTGTAATCTCTAACAACGGTTGGAGAAAGTAATGGCAAATAGTGAGTGCACAAACCATAGAAGGTAAACTGTACACAGCGCCAGGGCAGTGTGATGGTATGTCTACTTTTAGATTGTGTTAGCTTATCAATGAACACACTCGTCACTCGACGAGTTTCACGTCTTTACGACGGATACTTAAATGTGTGTTAGGTATTATTGTTGCAGTCTAAGCAGTCATTGTAGCAGCTAGATGAGCGAGAACCGAAAGGGTCTGTGCCATAAACCGTTATTTCTGTACGGCGTTGCTAATGTGTCGTTACTGTTGTTATTTCTCCCTCTGCTCGCCCTGTAAATGCCCTACGTCGCTGGATAGCGAAGGTATTTTCTGCATCTCGCTCCTTTTTCTTGTATGTTCTCCGTTTGTCGCCTTCCTCGCATTCAAACCAATTCGAGCCGAAGTCTGCTACATGTCCAAAATGGTGGTCGCGTTTACGAAGGTCACGTGACTGAAAAGGGTCTATAGATGTTCGAAGGACTCCTGGACGTTTATTAAAGCTGCCAGAGCAGCTTGAAGGTCCGTTGGATCGATGTAATCAGACATGCTCTTACTTTTTTACTTACTTTCTTACTTCCCGGGCTGGCATGTGCAGTATATGACATATGTATGACGTAAACGCGTACCCGACGTGAGCAGATCCGAGCAGAGTTTCGCGTATTGGGTAGTTTAGACGGATATGCAACGGGGGCTGTTTTTAACTGATCCACTCTGGAAGGCGTTTTCAATTTTTTCCGTTTTTCAGCCTCGGAAACGCCGTCCCCGTGTAGACGAAAGGCACTTCCGATAAAATATTTAGTCGTTTTTACCCGACAGCGTCCTCGTGTAAACGGGCCCTTAGGGGCATTACATTCACTTTAGCACTCATTTGAAAACCAAGAACAAATACTGAAGTAGGTGGAATCGGGAAGTTGAAATAAACGCCTGGAGCCACATTGACTCTTTGGGGTTAGACTGAAAACCCTGATGTACATTTTTAAATGCAAGCTACCTTTTGTGGAAAGGGAGTAGAGCTGAGCCACTCTGCTCGGACTATGTGTTTGTGTTCATTTCTGGGCCTGAAATATCGAACCGAAATCCCTGAATAAGGAAAAATCAGATCGACGGTACGGCAATATTGCAAATGATGATAATTTCCGCCGTGTTATCTTTAAAAAAAAAAATTTGATTATCATAGGTCTAGGGACAACATTACACACAATATATGCATTTCTAACGTCTTTACAAACCTGAACTGAAGGTCCATCTTTGGTCCAAATGGAGACAGTCTTATCATTGGGAGTGGCGATAAACATCACCGGTAAAGAGTCCCTCGATACCAGGAAGTGGTTTTTGATTTCGGCATAGTCAGCAACTACAGCAGAGATGAACCAAAAGAAGAATGAAAACTAAAGCCAGACAGTAAACAGGTGAGGACAGGTTTATACGGTGCTGACCTGTGAGCTTGCCGTTGAGGTTGACCACCAGAGGGTTGTTCTTCCAGTCGAAAGTGGAGAGGAGGTGAAGGAAGCGGAGAAGACCAACCTGAGGAGAACTGAGGAAAAAGATGATCAATATCACCTTCAGCCAAAACCAGAGGATGGCGATACAGAGTCAGGGAGAGTATGTGAGACGGGTACCTCGGAGGGGTGAAGGGAGCCGGATGGAGGAAGAGCGACGCTACGAGCAGATCAGCTGCTTCCTCTATTAGGTCTCCACTGAAGAGCTGTGCAGCCAGCCAGCGTTTGGCCAGACGGCACACTGCGCTGAAACATGGCTCCTGCTGCTGCAGACTGACGCACAAGCAAGAGACTTTATAGCACTTCTCAGAATTTCGCTTGTTAAAAGAGATAGTAAGAGCTAGGCTAAGGGATATCACATGCAAGCATCAGATCTACAGTTGTGGTCAGAAGTTTACATACAGTGACATGAATGTCATCTTGGATATGAATGTCATGGCAATATTTGGGCTTTCAGTAATTTCTTTGAACTGTTCTTTTTCTGTGGCAGAATGATTGTACAGCATACAGCTTTAATTTAAAAAAAAAAAAAAAAAAAAACCACGAATTTGTTGCACAAGTCTTAATTTTCTTTGGGTTTTCTGAAATCAACACAGGGTCAAAATTATACATAAAGGGTCAAAAATTTACATACGCTCACTTAGATTATTAATTCAAAGGTGCTGAAACTTCCAAAACGTCTCTTATCTTGCCAAGGCCGAGGTCTCTTAACTTCCCGTTAGTGATCATGATTGACTACAGCTGGTCGCTTCTCCGTGCCTTCATAAAAAGGGTTTGTTTACATCACTCATTGGATTGACCAACACACAGTAAAATGGGAAAGTCCAAGGAGCTCAGTGCAGATCTGAGAAAAAGGATCGCAGACATACACAACTCCGGAATGTCTCTTGGAGCCATTTCTAAACAATTGCAAATTCCAAGATCAGTTCAAACAATTGTATGCAAGTTATTGTGAAGTGTAGTCACTTTGCCAAGCCACTTTGCTTCAAGAAAACCCAAACTGTCACCCTCAGTTGAAAGGAAATTGGTTTAGATAGTCAAGAACAACCTGGGAACCACCATGGCACAGCCCTGCCATGAACTGAAAGCTGATGGATCACTGTCTACAGTTCAGATCACCATGGACTAAGAGGCTGCTATCCAAGAAATAACCCCCTGCTCCAAAATTGACACCTTCAAGCTTAAGTAAAGCTTGAAGCTGACCACATGGACAAAGAAAAAGCCTTCTGGAGGAAAGCTGTATGGTCAGATGAGACAAAGATTGAGTTGTTTGGCCACAATGACAATCATGTACAGAAGGACACTGTACCAGCTGGTGGTGGTGGTAGGATCATCATGCTCTGGGGCTGTTTTGCTGCCAGTGGAACTGGTTCATTGCACAAAGTGGATGGAATAATGAAGGAGGACTACCTCAGAATTCTTCAGCATAAACCATCAGAAACTTGAACACGACTTGGGAGTTACAACAGGGCAATGAACCCAAACACGCATCAGAGCTGGGTGTGGAGGATAAAGCAGGCCAACATTAAGCTTAAAACAAAGTCCTGACTTCAACCCTATTGAAAATATATGGACCGTGCTTATAAGTCGAGTCCATGTCAAGAAAAAAAAAAACAAACAAAAAAAAACAAATTTAATTGAACTCTACCAATTCTACCATGAAGAGTCATGAAATATCCAAAGAGAATTCTGCCAGAAGCTTGTTCATGGTAAACAAAAATGTTTGGTCAAGGTGAATCTTGTGAAAAGACATTTTACTCAGATATTAGGTGTGCTGTATGTATAATTCTGACCCTGTGTTGATTTCAGAAAACCCAAAGAAAATTAAAACTTGTGCAACAAATTCTAGTTTTTTTTTATTATTAAAAATGTACAATCATTCTGCCACAGAGAAAGAACAGTTCAAAGAAATTGCTGAAAGCCCAAATATTGCCATGACATTCAAATCCAAGATGACATTCATGTCACTGTATGTAAACTTCTGACCACAACTGTACGGGGTTGCAAGGACTACAATGGTGTGCGTGTGCACGTGTGTGTGGTGTACCCGTGCAGGGTGCTGGTGAGGAAGGGTTTGTGCTGGGTCTCGAGCTCCAGCGCCCGGGCCTCCGCATTATCTCGCTGAATCAGCATGCCTCCTGCGGTCACACTTTCTCTCAGCACCTGCGGCTCTCGGTGGTACGCTACCTGGATGCGGAACGCCAGCCCATCCTGTACACAAGTCCAAAATACAAACATTTAGGCTCTGTAATAATGTTAAATAATTGCCACAATTCAAACAATTTGATAAAGCCTTCGTTTGTCACTTTCCACAACATTTAATTTATAGCGCGCCTTTCACCAACCCAAGGACGCTTTATAGAGAAATGGCACTACGGAAAGAGAAACAAGTCAACCAAAAGAAAACATAGCAGAACGGACACACATGAAAGGAAAAAACCAAAAATTTACAGCGTAAGCATAACAGATTTGTTCAAATCACTGAAAAGATAAAAAGAGTCAGTGATCAGGAGAGGAGCAAGAAAGGAGAGAGAAGATTTCAGAGGAGTCTTGAATTTGGGAAGAGATGTACAATCCTGAAGACACCGATGGAGAGAATTCCACGGCTTGGGGGCCGTGACCCTGAATACCCCGTAATCCATGGTGGACAGATTAAATTTGGGGACAGACAACAAACCAGAAGATGAAGATCTGAGACTGTGAATGGGAGAGTAGTGGTGAAGTAATTCCATTAGATACTGAGGAGCATAGCCATGGTGGGCTTTAAATGTCAACAGAAGAATTTTATATTGAAGGAGGGAGCTAGTGGAGGATCTGGAGGATAGAAGTGATGTGCGCCAAGTGTTTAACGTGGGACTTGGCAGACTGCGCAGAGGAGACCACCACCACCTGGTGGTTCAACGGGCAGGAAGGCAGACCCAGCAAAGCGTTTGTGGGGCGCGATCAGGGCACAGTGCAATACGTAGAACACTGCTGGCCATCCACTGTATCCTGACCTGACCTAGCTCCAGCTATTCCGATTCTGTCTTGCCCCTGGACCCAGTTAGGTTGGGATGACAGAGTGAAGCTGACGGCTGCACAACTTCCCCTCACTCTAATCTAAGGTCATGTGCAAGTCCAGCGGTCTCAAAAGTAGCTGGTCACCGGCGGCAAATCGCCGGCTATGGCTTGTTATGCCGCCGGCTATTGTCAGTCGAGTCACAAAATTTAATATTAATATTTGACAGCAAAAAAAGTTGTGAACGTAAATTAAATCCACTATGTCATGTATGTCCATTGCCGCGTCAACTGTGTTTACATCCTCGACACGAGTGCAGCCATTACTGCCGCCTGTGTTGCCAGATTGCGCGTTTTCCCGCCCAATTTGGGCGGTTTTAAGTGCATTTCGGCGGGTTTTGAACATATTTTGGGCTGTAAAACGTCAGCAGTATCTGGCAACATATTTTTTTTTACTTAATACAAGAAATTAATGGATGCCAACGTTTTTGCCAAAATGGTATTTTATTTTCCATTGTTTAGGCAGCTTCAGCATCATACTGTGAGATTCTGTTCCAATTGTTTTTTTCTTCTATGAAGCCTGAGCCATTTATTTTATTCATTTATAATTATTGTTTAATTTAGTCTTCAGGAGAGACTGCCTGCACACAGTACTAGTATTAATAGTTTTTTTCTTACATGAAAGCTGAGGCATTTATATTATATTTTAAGGTAACTTCATGTTGTGCTGTGAGGTTCTCTGCACTTCAACTTTTGAACCAACAGGAGCATTTGGATAAGTAAAGCCTATTTTTCTGCATTTTTGTAGTCCTGGTAATATTTTATATTGGTAAAGATGTTTATAGGACCATTTCTCAGTGTCTGTTTTTTTAATCAATAGTTTTTCAGTAATAACTTAATATTTAACTTATCACTCAATTTTAAACAGCCCCCGCGCCTCCCCCATAGTCTCCAAAATTTCTGTGGGAAACACTGGCGTGCGTAACAACGCTAATCAAGCTTAAGCTAGACAACCCGCCTCAAATACCCGTCCCGGGTAAATGTTATCCCAATTTTAGATGGCCTGTTCCAAACCATCCCGCCCCATGAAAAATTCGTACTTGCATATATATATATATATATATATATATATATATATATATATATATATATATATATATATATATATATATCCCTGCACGCTTTGCGTGCATTATGTCTGCCGCTGGCAGACATTTTACCATTTTGCACCCTGCTGTAAACTATTTGTACCCTGCTATTCTCCCAAACTTTGAAGCCCCTGAAGTCGTGACTTCAAATTCTAGTGTCCCTCAAAATCCTAGAAATCGATCTCAACTCATGGGAGCCGCTTGCTCAGGATCATCCAGCATGGCGAGCAAAGCTCACCAGTGGCACACGTGCAGCAGAGATGAAACATACTGCCGAGGTCCAGAAGAAACTAACTGCACAGAAGGCTCAAACTATTGCCACCCCCACTACAGCACCTACCCACGCATGCCTGGCATGTGGGCATACCTTCAAAACCCAGATTGGCCTCATGAGTCACCTCCGGAGCCACAACCACCACACTGAAAATTAATGGTCATCTTCGACCCCAAAGGACAAACATCAGTGTGGGTGAGGACTCTGTCTGCAGAGTTTTGAATATATTGAAGCTGACTTGGCTGGAAGGCCAATGAACAGAGCTTTACAATAATCTAGTCACGATGTAATAAAAGCATGGATGAGTGTTTCAGCTTCCTTCAGACAGAGATGTGCAATGTTGCGAAGATTTGGGGGGGGGGAAGCCATTTTAGACAGGGAGTTTGTGATTTTCAGAAGAGAGCAGAATCAAAGACAACACCAAGGTTACGTCCAGTGGGTGAAGGTTTAAGGACAGTGCCATCAATGACCAAATTAAAGGAGAACTGATGGTAACATTTTTTATCATCAAAATTCTATTTCTCATTTTATTAAAAACAGGGCTTTGAACCGGTTCAAGGAACGAAAACGAAAACCGGGAACTTTTTCTATTTCACATGGAACAGAAACGAAACCAGAAACTTTATTATTTTTTATGTTCCGGAACAGAAACGCTTATTAAAAATAATGGTAACCGGTTAATACCGGTTTTTATTTCGTTCCTCAAAGTTTCTGTAGCCTACAAATAGTCATTCTTCTCCTGCGCAAGTTTCTATGACCCGCTGGGGTTCACTTCCTGTGTGACGTTCGCTGATTGAATGGAGAGAGCGGGAAGGTGGACTGCCATCACGTCTCCATTACTGAGTGTCTCTGAGCAAAGGAGAGCCTGAACGATGCAACCTCCCTATTGGCTGTTTGTAAAAATGTATCAGTTGTTGCCCTTCCCACGGGAATCATCGCGCGCTCGAGAGACGAGACCTGACGAGTTAGTTCGTTGGTAGCAGAACAAAATGTCTGGATACAAATCGGGTTTTCAGAAAAGGAAAGAAAATAAACGGAGGGTCGAAAATACAAAAAAGGAGGCAGAAAATGCAAAACGAGTTTTAAGGTAGGACAAATGGTTACTTTTCTGAGGCAGCCCGCCATGGCTGCAGGCTTTCAGTTGTGTCATTGAATGGTTACTTTTCTGAGGCAGCCCGCCGTGGCTGCCTGCAGGCTTATTTATTATAGCCCATTTAGTTAAAATAGTTGATATAAAATGTTTATAGTTATGTGATGGTTGTCCTGATTTAGACTGGTGGTTTTTTTTTTTTGGGGGGGGGGTGGGGTGTTTGCGCGATGTTGCACCCGGGTCCAGATTAGGGCAGAACCGGCCCTGGCTACATTTCAGGTGTAGTTTGTTTTATGAATGTATGTACTTGCATAGATGTGTACTTGGTCTTCCAATATGGCGCCTAACAAAATCTCGCGGCGCGGTGACGTCATGCGGTAGCCCTCTATAGGGCCTGACTCGCCTTTGGTAACACACTAAACAAATTATCTTTCATTTTTGGCACTTTTTCTGTTTGTGTAGATGGGAAGACATACTGAGAATCCAAATCGCCAACATTTGAAATAATAATTGTTTTGAATTATTTCTTGTCTTATTTAATGAAGGTTGTAATAGAATTAGCCTACATTTGGCTTAAGCTGGATGAGACAGAGACATAATTTTATAGCCATTTGTTAAACAGCTGACAGGGAACGTAATTAACCGTTCCGGGAACGAAATTTTTTTGTTCTAACCGGTTCGGGAACGTCTATTTAATGGTGGAACCCAAAACCGGAAACGTTAAAATTCCGTTTCTGTTCGGAACGAACCAATAGGAAAAAAATTCCGGTTCAAAGCCCTGATTAAAAATAGGAATGCATTCCTGACAGCTATTTTGTCGCTGCTATAACAAGTTATGAGTGTTTAAATTTGCTCTGTATCAGTCCAAATGTCAAAGCAACGGCCGTAAATGAGATTCATTGAGACCTGTGCGAGACATCATAGAACGGAAGTAAAACGTACAGCGGAAATCAAAGTGACCAACATCTGCCAACATTGTCAAAAGACGCACACACCCTCTTTCGAATGCTGATGTAATCAAGCCGGAAGTTTTCCCTGGGTCCGAAATCGCTCCCTACTCACTATATAGGGCACCATATAGTGGGGACGCCAATTTGTAGTGCTGTCCGAAACCTTAGTGAGGATTATGTCGGAAATGCGTTCAGTTTAATATGTATTTATCACAAAAATACATGCATGTATTTATTTTGAAAACCCACCAGCCGTCTGATCTGGCACGTTTTAATTGTGCGACAGTAATGACGTAAATACCAGCGCGACGGACTCGTCCTTATCCTGTCGTCTTTCCAACTCTTCTCTACTCCACGTTGGTTCGAAGTCGTATGGAATAATCATCACTGATGAAGCTGGCAAATCTTGAAATTAATCTAAATTGGAATGATATGCTGATCTGGCCGCTGTGTAAACAGTTTTCAAAATGGCGGCGCTGACACTTCACGTTTGAAGTCTCGCACAAGTCTCGTGAACCGGAAAAGCAACGCCTGTCGTGGACCAAACGAACTACATTCAACATGGCTAAAAAACGAAAAGGCCGATAAGTGTAAAATAATATGCCAATATGAGTCACGATATAAGGTTAATAAAACCGAAAACGTAATTGAATAACATGTTAATTAAGAAATAAAGCAAGTTTAAAAATGACTTCAGTTCCCCTTTAAAGTGCATATCCTGAACCAATTTAGTTTTTTTTTTTTTAATATGAAAGTATGTCCCTTTACACACTCGTCCAGAAGGGTAATTTTGCACAAGGCCATCTGTCTACAGCAGAAAAAAATAAAATAAAACGCGTCTGGAAAAATCCCAAGGGAGTCTGGAGCCAGATTCGTGACGTCACCTGCGGATCCGCCAGCAGGCTACGTGAGCTTGCACAGTTTCAGTGCACAGCCTGTGTAGACCAAGTTTAGCAGCTAGCGATTTTGCATTGAAATATGGAATTGTCACCTGAGCGCAATGCTACTTCACCTTTGGATGACGAATATAATGAGATGTCAGAATTGGGGCTTCATCTGTTTGGATTTGATGATGATTCAAGTAGTGAAGATGACGAACAACACCGGGGGATGTAAATAATACGGTCGTTTTCTCATAAACAAACCAGCGCTGACGTAGGATTCAGAGGGAGGCGTCCCGCACGCGACGTCACGAAAATCAATGTTTGCCGTGAAATCCAAATGCCAAGTTTTTTCAGAGGCGGACCAATTCGCCTCAAATGGCTTGATTTCAACTGAATTTTTCTGGTATTGCGCAAGGTAAAAAAAAAATTGCACAAAATGCAAAATGTGACAGATATTTGACCCAAGTTTAATATAAAATAAGAGAATTACATTGATCTTGCTCCTGAATTTACCCGTGATATGCACTTTAAGACTACTATTGGAAGAGGTTATTGATTTGGAACCAATCAGAAGATCAGTTTTACCAGAATTAAGTTTTCAAAAGTTAGCATTCGTCCACAGCTTTAGGTCATGGATCCATTCAGAGCGGGAGCTGGGTGAGGGAGGGCCTGCAGCTGATGTAAATCTGCACATCATCTGCATAGCAATGAAAATTCAAACCCTGATGGTGGATAATTCGGCCAAGAGGTAGCACGGAGATAATGAACAGAAGAGGACCCAAGACATCGATTTGTATTTTCATATACAGCAAGGAAATTTTAAAGGCACAGGTTGTGTTTTAAGTGAGATTCTAGACCCATTATAAAATTTCATGAAACTTGCCATTCAAGCTAGACGGCCTTTCAATTTCATAAAATCAGTGAAATTTAGTTCCCTCTGAAATTTGGTCATTGTGATATGTGTTTATTTCTATAATATCTTAACCCCCCCCTCAAAAAAATAAATAAATAAATAAATAAAATAAACCCACCACAGACCGTTCTGTGGCTGGGAAGTTCTTTAATTCGAGGGGATTCCCAAGCAAATAATGTGCATGAAATCACTCGCTTTGGGCAGTCAAGCAGGCAGAGTAAGTCCGTGTGCGCATGCGCAGGTTTACCTTCTTCTTCATCTTTTGGGTTTTACAGCAGCTGGCATCCAGTGTTGCATTACTGCCATCTATAGGTTTACCTTTGACCGTGCACTGACAGTTCCATCATCAGAGATGCCTACCCCAAATTTTGAATTTCAGTATTCTTGAAAACATTTTTCAGTATTTTGGAATGACTTTCAGTAACATTAATTTATGCGCATTTCCATTATAAAGAGGTGTATATACCAATATGTTTAACATTTAAATTATTAAAAAGAACTGTTTTGTGTGAATTGAATAAACAAAACGCGAGCAGCCATCTCAACTGAATTTCCACTCAACAAATTTCTAGAGCATACAATTTCTCACATTTTTATAAATACAATAGTGTTCCCTGTTTGCAGACATTACGGTTGACTACCAATCACTGGTATTGAATGTAACTCCTCAAAAGTATTATATTATATTGTCTGGCAAAATGTTCTACCTGTTAACGGATTCTAATAAAATTAAAAAAAAAATTTCTTATTTCATGCCAAAGAGAGTCCGACATTGTTATCTTAATGTCCCAATATATAAATACTTCAGCATAATGCTTCAGAAGAGACATTGAATAAAATGACATTTTTTATAATTGTATTTAAAACAGTGGAATGATCAATTTTTTGCCACAATCCCAACAACACTAATCATAAAATTCTGTTTTTGATCATACTACATGTACATTTGCACTTGCAACACTGAAAAGACTTTGAATTAAAGAAGTACAGCCAGTGTTTGATATTTCAGTGAATAAAAATCAGACATGTAAAAAGAAACTGAATAAGTTTAACTCACATTTCATAGCACTAATCGGCAAGTTCAACTCCAAGCACAGGTCAACCATCACCGCTTCAGCACGTGTCACGTTCCGTGTCTTTTCATCCACAGATTTCGTAAAAAACTGCTGGATACCCCCAGATTTACTTTCCGCCTGACTCGCCATTTCAGCATACTCCATATGTTTTTTTTTTTGTAGTTGACATGCCGCGTGCAGTCATCGCGACCACCATGAGTGATATAGTTAGTTTTTTCTTTTTTATCAGACATCTAGTTTTTAGGTTTGTTTACCTGACATGTTTCGACGTACGACTGTCGTCTTCCTCAGAGTGTCACCAGATGTTATTGGTGACGCATCTTTTATCAGCTGATGTTTCCGAAGGCGTGGCCTTCCTGTCTGGTTTGACAGGTCGGTCACGCCTTCTACTGTCTGTTCGTCCCCTGCAAGATGGCACTCCAGGTATGGGAGAGCATGTATGCTCCCTCATCTCGGTTGATGGTCCTCGGGCTTCGCTTACGGATCTCCATGGCCTCCCTGATCCAGCGCTGATGTTTGTTATCTTCTGTGACCCGTAAGCGAAGCCCGAGGACCATCAATCGAGATGAGGGAGCATACATGCTCTCCCATACCTGGAGTGCCATCTTGCAGGGGACGAACAGACAGTAGAAGGCGTGACCGACCTGTCAAACCAGACAGGAAGGCCACGCCTTCGGAAACATCAGCTGATAAAAGATGCGTCACCAATAACATCTGGTGACACTCTGAGGAAGACGACAGTCGTACGTCGAAACATGTCAGGTAAACAAACCTAAAAACTAGATGTCTGATAAAAAAGAAAAAACTAACTATATTTAATATAAGACATAATGAACGTAATCGAAACACCACGAGTGATGTTAATGTCAGTTCTACACAGTTTGCAGTGTGCGTATCCGTTGCCCTTTTGACTGGGTGTAATGCACGGCCATTCTACCGTATCGAAAATAGCACGAACAAATGTGCGGAATCTGCGCATGTCACACACAGCATGTGCGGAATCTGCGCATGTCACACACAGCATGTGTGGTTGTCGTAAAAATAAATAGCCTAGCCGTGAATCGCGCATGGATTGAAAAAGTCGCTTGGACATTTAAAAACAACTCACTGGAATTTTTTAAGACTTTATAATAATTCCGTACAGAATAACACTGTTTGCCGTAACCTCGTATTTACGTAACTTTTCCGTACAAAATATGGCCAATCCGTACTAGTAGGCATCTCTGCATCATTCTGTTGCCAAACGAACAGCTGATCACACCGAGGTGCTCGCTGACCGCCGATATTTATTAGTTTGGTCCTGCGTTTTCTTTCCTTCATATAGAACAATGTCTTTTCTTCTCACTTTCTGTTACTGTAGTCGGTCTTTCACGTTGCATTTGCACACTCACGTCCTCCATTTTCTTTCCTGTTTCAAATTTGTATCCCACAATACCTTGCATGAACAGGGAAAGCCCACTACGTGATGCATGATGCAGGGATTAAAGCAAAAAAAAAATCCTGAGCCTGAACTTTGTCGACACAGGCAAGAAACTTATATATATATATATATATATATATATATATATATATATATATATATATATATGTATGTGTGTGTGTGTGTGTGTGTGTGTGTGCACGTGTTTTGGATTGTGTGTTTATTTTCAAGCCATACCAGGGGGTTTGTGGGGGCATGGGATCAGAGATTGCATGAATGGAAAATTAAATTTGACTTTTGAAAATCCAATACCAAAAACGGCCAGAAGATGGCAAAAGTGCATCTACTATATCTACCACCTGTATGTACCACATTTCTTTTGATATCCAGTTTTGGTGCTCAGCGTTGTCCTTAACAAGTAATAAATTAACCTACAGTCACAAGGTGAACTGTTACAAAGGTAGATGAAATTCAGTATGGCATTTAGAGAGCATTAAAAGTTTTAATAATTGAAATAATTTAACAATTTCACCATTTCAATAACTTTGAACATCAGTAGTAGAATGGCAAATTAAATACACAAATGTTATTTAAACCAATAGAACGTTAACATCAACAACAACAACAGCGCCATTTATTTTTAACACCTTTCTCTAGGGTCGTCACATCTGCCCCAGAGTTCACGAACTGCATTTTGCCCACGCCACCATGCAATTCCGTTTTCTCTCTCTCTCCCTCGCCCTTCTCTCCAACACAAAAGTTCATTTATTTTATTTTTTTCCTTTTTACCCTCTCTCCGTTGAATGGAGCCGTAACGGCGCGAGGTGACTTTCCGTGTCGATCTTCAGCACTGCACCGCATCGAAGCAAGGAAGAAATGAGAGGAGGGGGTAAAGGCTTTCCTTAGACCCGCCCCATTCTTCTTCTGATTGGCTAATACTGTCAGTTTCAGAGCGCTCCTTTACTACCATTGGCTGACAAACACAAGAGGGATTTCGACGGTCATTTTTTTTTTTTTTAATTGCCGTCAATTTATTTTCGATTTATTATTTTTTTAAATCCACGGGCAATCACTACAAACCGGAAATCCGGCATGGTGCCGGAGAACTTTAATCCCTGATGATGTAGCATCTTGAATTGGGTCATGGTGAAGCAGGAAAAAATAGCAGACAATTTAGGGCCACGTGGTGCTAAATTCATTCATTGTTCTATTTAAAAAAAAAAAAAAACGAATAAAATTGGAAGTCTGTGACTTGAATTCAGTAGCTTTTGATCCACTCAACAAAAATAACTGGGTGTCTGGGAAAATTCTTTTTATAACCTACATTTGAAAAATCTGAAAGGCAATCTAGCTTTAAGGTGTGATTAGGCTTTAGATCTGGATCTATTATAACTGGGGAGTCATGATGCTTCATGCACTGGATCCCACTAATTTCTAAATTTCAGTTTTGTGTTTGCATCTTTCTTTAAAGGTCCCATGGCATGAAATTTTCACTTTCTGAGGTTTTTTTAACGTTAAAATGAGTTCCTCTGACCTTCTTAAGTCACCCCAGTGGCTAGAAATTTCATAATGTGTAAACCAAACTATGCCCAACATTTGAGAATGGCGCGTCAAAACGGCGCGTTGATAAACTCTTCCCTTGCCTACGTCAGCAAGGGAGATGATCCCCACGCCCCCCCTCTGGATTCCCACCCACTGTATGGATTGCCCGCCCAGCTCAAAAGTTGCCACCAAACATGGAAGTTGCGCTGTACATGGATGTGACAACACAGAAAGGAGTCTGTTTTTACTGCCGACGGGAGAGCCCCTGAAGACGCAGTGGCTTAATTTTATTTACTCCAATAATACGCCGTCGAGTCTACCTAAGACGGTGTATGTTTGTCGGAAGCATTTTCCTGATGAATGTTTCCACAACTTGGGACAGTACAGGGCAGGTTTTGCACATCAACTGTCACTGAAGCCTGGGTCCGTACCAAGCATCCCTGCCGCATCAGCAACAAACACCGAACAAGTAAGTGTATAACTGTTAAGTCGTTTTGCTGTGTTTTAAAATCGGTGCCACGTTAGCCTTGCAATGGCTACATTAGCTGTGCAGCTATCCGCTTCCTGCAGTTAGCCAGGTACTCTGCGCTACAAAACCAAAAAGCATGCAGCATGCTCTGTTATAATAGCCAATCAAAACAGTTTTTACAAAGACACCCACATTCTTTTTTTTAAGCCACTCGTTCATTTTATTTGTTTGTTTGTTCAGTAAAAACCCAAACATTTGTTGAATTTATTTTATTTCCTCGCGTCGCACCTTAATGACGTCAGCGCGCGGTATTTTTCCCTTCACGGTTTGTTCCTTCTCTCTCGCCATAGTAAGACACCCACATCCGCTTGTTCTGACCCACTGGAGGTAGCGTCACAGTGCTGTTAGCCAATCAGAGGTAACACGTTTACATGTCATGAATATTAATGATAAGACCCGCCCCCACCCTCTACCCTTCCCCGCCTCCTGCTTCTCATTAGCAAAACGACGCACTGGGAAAAGCGCTGAAATGGGGCTTTCTCCCAGGAGGCTATATCTACGTGCCGAGGGTTCATTTCGAGAAAGGCTGTGGATATAACATCCGGAAACCTCCACGAGCCCGTTTAAAGCATCAACAAACCACCATGCCATGGGACCTTTAAAAATTAGCTCCATCTCAATCCTAATTGAGCTACATGGCTCGATGCCCTTTTTAAAGGGCAATTTAAGAGATATCCATAGTTTCAGTAATGAGGTAAGGGCTTGTCCGTCTTTTCATTACAATTTACATTACTTTGCATGCAACTGAAATATAGGGAAAAAAAAAAACTTTTTAAATAAATGTACAGTGGAATTTCTAATAGAATTAGAACGCAACACACACATTACCTTCCACACATCCAGGTGTGTAGGTGAGGGCCGGTACGTGTAGCCATGCTGGGTGTTGAGCAGCTGTCCGATGCGGATGTGGAAAGCCGCTTTAATATGTCGAATGGCCAGACTTTCACTGGGCCACTTTCCGCTCCCTTCCATGTGACAGATCACTAAACATGAATGAATACAGAACACACACAAATATATATTACATATATAAAATATTCATCATTCGTTTTATTATCAAGCACAAAACTATCGATAAATCACGGCTTCCGGATCCCGGAAAAAGTCAGCCTTGCCTCAGGGCTAATCTCGCATGACGTCATGCGTGGAACCCCAGTTATCTGGGTCATTTTGGTTCATCTGACTCTGTGCTCGTTTACTCACTGAGTTGTTGGAATCTTATAAAAATAACAATGTGAACGCGCCGAGTTGTGTTTGGATGTTCAAATCTATGTACAGCAGGACATTCGGTTCATGAATTTCCAAGAAATTACACTAATCTGCAGCGACAGTGGGTGAGGTTTGTGCAAATGAAGCGGGCAGATTTCGTGTCGCCTACTACTAATAAATCCGATTCATCAAGTGTTCATCACCACCAGAACGACCACATGGGAATTACTGGAGCAAAAAAGAAACCCACTGATTTAATAAATGACATTTGGACAGTTCATCGATTCCCCATCACCTCTCACACTCACAGAGAGTGCACCAGACGCAGGATTACGAGCAGCATTTACAGGCTCGCGACATCCGATCTTATATTTGATGCACTTTAACAGGAAGAAAAATGCGTACGCGCAATCATCACTAATTATTAACTGAAACGTGTTAAATGCTCTCAGATTGCAGTATTTGATTTGTTTTTAGTTTTGTTCAGGAAAACATGAAAGGTAACCACTGCATTCTGCACATCTCTCCATCTATCTCTCCATCTCGCTCACGCTACAGAGGAAGATTGTCGTGAACTGAGTGAACTGGCATCTGTTTCTGGTCTTGGGGGTTTGAAAAGATAACCATTTACTCCAGAATATCCTTGATTATCATCTGTCCCTTCATCTGACATAAGAATCCCAATTACTCTCAGAATTCTCTCCAGAATGTGATTCCGTATCGAGACTGGTCTAACCACTGCTGCGCACATGAACGAAATTGATACCTGGATTGTTACACACGTGACGTCACGCACCTTTTCGGGATCTTCCAGTTCAGTCTCAGCAGATTCCGTGAAAATTGGCTGCTCTAATTGATTTTCCATTAATTTATGACCTTTTGGATCAGCTATGTTTCGAAAACACATGGTCAATCAACATCATGATTGTTGCTTTGTACAAGGAAAAAAAAAAAACGTGGAGTTTCGAGGCATTACATACACTTTAAACATAGCCTAAGAACTAAAACATACTCTGGATACTTTGGTGGAAACATGCTTAACGCAGGGATGAGAATGGGACATTTAAAAAAACTCTGAAATGTCTGCCAACTTTCCCACATACACATCTATCTATCTATCTATCTATCTATCTATCTATCTATCTATCTATCTATCTATCTATCTATCTATCTATCTATCTATCTTCAAATTCAATGATGATTTAAAACATTTATAAACTTACTTTTATAACATTTAATAATCCCTAGTACTTATTAATCACTAATTCATAAGTAGTAATGATTAATAATCAATAATAATTACTATTACTACTAATTATTATTAGTGGTTGTTAATATTATTCTTATTATTATATTAAAAACGCTGTTGTAGACGATAAGTAATAAAACTAAAAAACTTTTTGTACAAATTATTTATACTGTACTATACAGGGTTTCCCATACATAGACCATTGTGTGGCGCAGCGCCACACAATGGATTCCTAGCACCACACAATCAGACGCGTGATTTTTGAAAAAAAAAAAATAAATCCGTTGCACTAATTAAAAATAACGCAGCCTTCCCGATTCGCCTTCCGACCGCTTATTTTAAAAGGTAGCCTACGTCGTGCTCGTGATGAGCTTTATCATAGCCTTCTTGGCTTACAGGAAACGAACATCCCTGAGTCAGGCTATAAACCAATTTTGATGCATACAGTAACAGCTTTACGTGAGGAACCGGCCTTATTGCATTATCCCGTTTATCCCGCTTCAGCAATGACTTCCCTTACGATAGGGCACTGGAGTTTTTTTTTTTTTCAGGAAGCCACGCAGAATTAAATGTTCTGATAGGGCATGCAGGCTTTGCACCAATTAGGGTAATGCTTTTTCATTATTGTTAGTTGCCTTGGTGTTACCTTAAGTGGTTTCTTACATCTAATTATGATATTTTATTATTACTTTGTTGTTACATTATACTGTTTATTTCATTTTAGTATTGGTTGAGTTCAATATTTAAAATAAAAACCTCCAGCTGGTTTTTTGCAATTTATTCCTTGAATGTCAACTAAAGAATGATTGAAAGATTGCCACCAAAAAGGCAAAAAACTAAGGTAAAAACCAGAGATGCACCGATTGACCGGCTGCTGATCGGAATCGGCCGATTTTCACGTGATTGGCCATGACTGGCGACCGGCCGGGCAAAATTAAAATATGTCGATTTTCTGCCGATCAAAACTTGTGTATCACATAGAGATGAAAGTGGAAATACTCGTAATTCGCAACTAAAAAGACTGCAGCTACACTGGCAGCTTGAACATGCTTTCTAGTGCGGTTGTGTTGCGCTTGCACAGAACAGTGTCAGTCCTGCGCGCCTAACGAGCTCCGGCGCGCGCGCTGTTAACAACAACAACAAAAATCACTATATTTGGATATCCAAATATAGTGAATTTTTTTTTTTTGTGCCAGATATTGGATGTGAAAAGAAGAAAATATGTTTGTGGTTGTGTGAATTTCCCATTACAGGAATTAATACGTTAGCCTATTACCAAACATCTAGTTAGATTTGTACAAAGAGAGAGAAAAAAATGTCTTTTTGTTTGTTTGACAACCTTGGTAGCACTTGATTCCATTGGAAATTACTCTACAAATACACATTTGACAAAGCTGATAGAATGGCTATGGTATAAGTATGACTGGAAATTATTTTTGTATTTTGATACTGAATGAAGAAATGGGTTGTTCTATAAGGCATAAGTTTTCAGATCTAAATAGGCTTATGAAAGTGTGTTCCATAGCAGTTGGCAAATAATATATGAGGGGGAAGTTGTTTTTGTGCCAGATATTGGATGGGAAAAGAAAAAATGTTTGTGTGAATTTCCTATTTCAGGAATTAATATATGTTAATACCAAACATGAAGAAAGATTTTACAAAGAACAATGTCTTTTTGTTTGTTTTCAACCTTTGAGGTGTTTTTATTACTGAATTATATACTGAATTTATTACTGAAAATCTGGCAGAATGTTCTATTAAAGAAAAGATAAAAAGAAAATAGTCTTTGTGTGTGCTGTCAAGTGGTTTGAAAAAATGAAATCAGAATCGGCCAAAATCGGTATCGGCAGGTCACACTCCATGGAAAATCGGAATCGGCCCAAAAAATTGCAATCGGTGCATCCCTAGTAAAAACTAAATTTTAACTTCAATGTTGGTGAGTAATTTTCATAAATTTAAAAGACAGGTTTTCCACCAACATCAAGCCCAGCAAACTAATGGCCTGCCCTGTAATGTAAAGTTGGGTCGAGGAATGAAACCAGGCAGGGTTCTGGGAAAAATTGTTTTAGCTGTCTTCTCTTAAAGAACTTAAAAGAATTTAAATTGAACTGAATAATCTCAAATGCTTCTTGTAGCTTTAAAATAGCCCCAGCAGGTGACTCTGAAGAAAAATACTGTGTGTTTGAACATCGCCCGCTGTAAACACTTTGCATACACCCCAATGACCGACTCCACCGACCGCCACGACACCACCGCGCATGATTCCCTCATCGGCACAGTGGAGCACCACAAATTGCTACCTGGTCTGTGGGAAACACTGCTATATTTAGAATTATTGTATTTTCTGGAGTTCTTTTTAATTGAGTTTTGAAATAAAGGTTGTTTATATATTTATATTAAACTTGGTACAATAAACAAATGTTAATTATGTAAAAAAATGATGCTAATCATTATTATTATTTCCTATAAGCCCCATTTTCCACCTGACTCTTGTGCGCATGCGCGAACCCCCCTGCGTTTCACTCCGGAATACTTGACTTCTAACACACACACACACACACACACACGCGCGCGCGCCTCGTGTCCGTGAAAAACCAGTTTCCCAGTGGGCGTGTCCCCAGCGCTGCGGTACCGTCTTTAAACACATTTGTGCGATCCAGCGCTTTTTATCGCAAACGATTCTTCTCCTTATTTTGGGGGTATTTGTCATCCCCCAACCACTTGTCGTTAAAGAGACATCTTCCCATAATTATCAACGCTTTCTAGCGCCCGCGTAAGCTACCTGTGCATCTCTCACTCTTCACAACCACCGCACCACACCACACTGCCTCCAGTAGCCTCCTAACGTTAGCTCTTGATCTACGGAATGCATAGAAGACGCACAGAACCAATGCTGCCCCCAAAAGGTACGCTGGTCACTTTTAAAATTACAGTTAAAAAAAATACCCCAAAACGGATTGAGACATTTCACTTGTTCGGTCCAATATTAAATTTAATACCTCCCTTTCAAAAATTCCAGTCATTCTAAACAATTTAAGACGTTTTTAGGCCTTGAAAACCGAAAGTTGTATTTAAGACTTTTTAAGGACCTGCGGGAACCCTGGCCTCGCCTCGCGCCGACCCCCCCGAAATTTTCTCAATGGATTTACACGTTTCACAAAAATGACATTTTCAGCGGGAAAAACTCAGAATTCCGCGGATCCGCGGAAAATTCTCATCCCTGTTAACGGTCCTGAAAATCAGGCTAAAAATTGACATGATTTCTTAACTCTGACATGGACATATAAACTAACTACCTTACCTTTTATAGGAGTGATATAATAAGGGCAAGCCCTAGTTTCACGTGGAATCAAAGCATGTGAGATCTTCTCCCTTTCAAAATAAGAGTAGGCCAGCTTTACTGGGACAGGAGGAAACACCTATAGAGGGGCAAGACACATTAAAAACACAGCAAAGGAAGAGACTATATTTTTAAAACGGTAGTATAAGATGAAATGCAGAGGTGTAGACGCGTGTAACCTGTGTGTATCGGAGAGCTGGGTGAGCACCCTGCACTGATGTGATGGACAGAGGCAGACCATCCAGCTGCCACAGTTTTCTGCTGAGATCATCAAAACACTGCACCACCTTCAGACTCTCCTCTTCTCCTGTACTGCATGCCTGACAAACAGCAATAATAATAATTAAAAAAACAAACAAACAAAAAAAACAAACAAACATATGAACCATTGGATTGTGTTGTGTCGTGTATTTCACATCAATAAATTGCTGCATTGTCTTGTGACAGTGAGAACAATAATGAGATACGCATCACAGCTACGATACATATTTATTCCTTTCTTCGACACCACATGCCAAGCACCAGAAACAACACCACGGCATTTATTATAGTACGACTCTGCTGGGTGCCTGGAGGACAGCAGTGAACTGGCGCTTTCACTTTACATCATTACTGTATAGTTACAGTCGAATATTAAACTTGATGTCAAACAGTTGCCTGGTTACAACTATTATATGTGCATCCACGCATGTTTGAGCTCAGAGCGCAGCCGCAGACTGCAAAGCACACACACACGACATTAGGACTAATTTGCACGCACCTGTTCCTGATTAGAGCTCAATCACAGCGCATACATATAAGGACTCTCAGTAACATACAGATTTTGCAAGAGCCTTGTAGGTTGTATCGCGTTTCTGGTTTTGACCCAGTTTGTGTTTTTGGACTTTGAGTACCGTATTACCTCTGATATCCTGTCTGTTCCTCACTGCCTGTTTTTTAACTCTGCCTTTGTCTATGTTTTGGATCTGTTTGCTAGTGTGCTTTCAATAAAACTCTTCCTGCACATATATCTGTCTACTGCCCTTACATGAAAGAAACTGTCAACTGTCCAACAAACTAGTGGACTAATAACATTGTTTTAATAAGTTTTCTATGAAACTTCTGTGAATATTTTCCATAAAACGTGTTCGTAAAGGGCGGCACGGTGGTGTAGTTGCGAAAAGTTGCCAAGTTTTCCAATATATTATTATTTGTTGATATTATATTATGGTGCTCTGTGTTGTTCTCATTTATGTATTTAACAACAGTATCAAAATATTCGGGTCTTGAAATAAATGCACATTAGTCATGAACAATAGTAACTACTCTCTTTTGCGTTATTTTTGACAGAAGTAAAATTCATACATGAACAAATTTTGGCTAGTTGATTTTCTGTTTGGCGAGTTACTTTGGAAGGTAACTAGTCCGGCTGGCTGGTGAAAAAAAAAATAAAAAATTGAATTTCGAGCCCTGCTTGCACTTATGATCGGGTTCCCTGTAGTGATACACATTCGTACGGACCGACATATGAACAAAGCCATCAAAAATCAGGTTGATGCATTGCTATCAGTAAGGGGCTCTGCTCCACGTGCACGAAGAGCTCTGTTACGAATATTAGTAGTAGCCTTTTACTACACCTAATATTTTACAACAAGTTTTGCTTATTTACACTTGTATTTTATCTGACTGTAATCAACATTGTTTCTATTAGTAGTTATTAATGTTGTTTGCAGTAAAGTGCTACTTTTATCATCCTTCAGTCTTATTCTGTTCCAATTC
Organism: Neoarius graeffei; assembly: GCF_027579695.1. Classification (NCBI taxonomy): domain Eukaryota; kingdom Metazoa; phylum Chordata; class Actinopteri; order Siluriformes; family Ariidae; genus Neoarius; species Neoarius graeffei. Next base: position 27,502,074 of record NC_083592.1, on the reverse strand, counting down.
ATCCTGTCAACCCACCCACTGATATATCCATCCATACACGCAGCCACTATCAGTGAAGCCATCCATCTATACACTTTATGGGTAAAAGTATGTGGACACAGCTCCACCCATCAATTGCCCTATTCAACAACAAACTCATCCATCCATCCATTAAACAACAAATCCATCTATTAATGAATGAACCCATCAGTAAATTCATCCAAAGGTCCACTGACCCATCTGTCCATCCATCAATGAAACATTCCATCCATGGATCTCTCCATCCATCTATCTATCCACCAACAAATATACCCATCCGTTCATCGATCCACCAATGAATCCATCCATCCATCCATCCATCCATCCATCCATCACTCAGCAACATAAGACATACCTCTTTATCAACCTTAATGACATCATCCATTTGTCCTCCCACAAACCGGACACACGACTCTGGTATATCTGCGTGACTAAACAAGGAGAAAACAAAATATATTAACACATGCAGCACACTTTGTAAAAAAGATTGTGTGTCTCCTCTGTATCTCCTCTTGCTGTTATGGTGCTGTGGTCTTACAGTTCCAGTAGGTGGGTGATGATCTCCAGTGGAACATGTCTCCTCTGGCAGGTGGAGGATCCAGACCACAGCACTGCCTCAGTGATGGCTCCATCCTGAAAGCGCCTCAGCTCTGAGCGAGAGCCCCATAGCTGCTGGAACACAGCCGCCTGCACAAGAGCGAAAGATTACCTTCTGTAAAATATTTTTATCCATCACACGCACACTGCAGGAACACTTTGCTCAGTTTTACCTCAGGACTATCTGCTGCAGGTCCTTTCTCCAGAACAGAGAGAGCATGCTCATGGTTCAGTAGCAGGCCAAAAGATAAAGGTGGCTGGTCTTTGTGCATAGGGGGTTCACCATACACTGTCCACTACACAACAACAAAACAGAGAAACAAAATCACACACACAGGATATTGCATGAAGATATGAATGAATGAATGAACCCTTTGTCACTAGTCACAAGTACCAGCGAAATTGGCCATCAACCTGTCCGTACATACCGTATACACATACATACAATTGACAGAAGGGGAGTAGACAGGACAGGAAGACAGGGATGGAAAGAAAAATACAGAGTAACATGAGGAGAGGGGAGGAGAAAAAGCAACCCCCACACTATGCTCTTCTGGGGAGTACAGTGTGGGAACATTAAAAAAACACCTCAGCACATAAGCAAAATAAGTACACTTTACAACATGAAAACTTGAGGGGGGTAGGGGGGGCGAACCCAGCGCAAGCAAGCAGCCGTCCGTTCCTGCAGCCATGACAGCGCTGGTCGTGCACCCACTTGTCACACTGGGGGTAAAAAGCGGAGACTGTGGGAAGTGGGGGAAGAAATGCAAGAGCGTCTCACTGCAGTGATCTTCAGGGGGAGTTGTTGTTCCAGCAATGGCCTTGACCGAGGCCAGTGCTGTCTGAGGGGGCCGAAAGCAGACAAGATTGGGATTGTTTGGTCTTGGGGTGAGTAGTGGCATTCTTTTACACGACTACTCTGTCCATTCTGGTCTCCGAATCGATCCATTTTCCTTTGCAAAGCCAAAAGCTTCTCCATGATGTTATCCATGTTGCGGTTCAAGTTCTGAATAGCCACAGTCTGAGTGCCGACAGCTCTGCCCACCGCTTCAATCATGTCGGGCAGCTTTATGGGGATTTGGACAGCTGTCACCGTTTTCTGATTTCCTCAATAAACCAGGGCAATGCCTAATCCAAATCAGCAAAAGACCTGTAATCATGGTTCCGAATAGGTAGATGTCTTCAATGTCCTCCACAGAAAGAGCCGCCAGGCACACGACCCGCCACTTCTCCCACGCGTCCATCATGTAGCCAGCTGCGAACGTTCCGGCAGGACAGGCCGGTTCCCCCGAACCCAGGCTCCTCGTCGAGAAAATTGTGTCAATTGCATTGAGAGACCAATTTATCAATTCCATGATTTTTAGTTTGGAGAGCAGTGCAGACAGAGTCTCTCAAAAGTATAGAACAGTAGACGAGACGAGAGGAGCAAAGCAGGGAAGATAAGGGAGAGGAGAGGGAGAGAAATGCGACCGCCTTCCGTGAGAGCACGGAGAAAGATATGAAGTTTATCTTTGAGTGGTAAACATATAATTTCACGAGTGAGTGAAGCGAATGAGTGAAAATATTTAACACAAGATAAGCTTCATATCTTTGCACCATCATGTAAATGTTCTTTATTTTATGTAGACACATCCACACAAAAAAAACCAAAAAAACAAAAGTTAAAATCAAAAGAATTTTAATTCCGAACCACACATCTAGTCAGTGGGAAAACACTGGGAGTGACATCATCAGAGTGAAATATTGGGAATTCTTTTTTTCGCGGTCCAGTTTCCATCAAATCCTGCGCTCTGATTGGCTGGCGAGCGGGTCTGTATCCTACGGTACGGACTCCAGTTACGGATCTCTGGCGACTTGCTCGTTCACAACAATAAACATGGTAGCAATTTTTGTCAACATTTATTTTCGCATTTCTCAGGAGAATAGCATTAATTTTACAGCATGGATAGCGATAACGACAGTGTTCACAGCGAAAGCGAGTTTTACTACCCTGAGGAAGACGAAATAAAAGAAAACATTTCAGGAGAAAGCTAAAACCTGTAACTGTTTTTAACGCCGAGCAAAAACATGGCTGAATCCTGAATGACTCCTATTTGTATAAATAGGGGACTACATAGGCGGCAAAATGTAGTTTTTTTCCCTGCCATGGAAGTGCACTTGTATATCAAGGAGGAAGCCATTTGCATTACAGCCGTGAATGAGGATTCAAAATGGTGGCTCGCCTCGGTTTTCCCTTTCGGGTGCTCCTGGTTTCTGTTAGAATTTGGTAAAGAAAAAAAATTAATATATTATTTACCAGCTTAAGGTCGGTCCGTATGGTGAAATACCGTGACCTCGGCCTTGAATACTGACCTCGGCCTAGAGGGCCTTGCTCAGTACTTTCTGTGCCCATTTAGCCATCCCCCTTCTGTTTCCCACAACAACACTAATAATAGGTGACTCCATAATTAAACATGTACGTTTCTTCGATGCAGTCACTTATTGTCTCCCCGGTGCCACAATCCCCATTGTTCTTCAAAAAGTACAGGAGCTCCTTCCCTCACTCCCAACCACTGTGACTAGGATTATAGTTCATGCTGGAACAAATGAAACATCTCGCCATCAGTCTGAACTCACAAAAGTCGAGTTCTCCAGACTTTTTGACTTTTTTAGGCAATGTGGCAAGGCAGTTTTTATTTCTGGGCCGATTCCGACGTGTGGGCTTGGGGATTGGCTTTTTACCAGGATTCTTAGCCTCCACACCTGGCTTCAAACGGTGTGGGGAAAAAATGATGTACAATTCATTGACAATTTTAACCTTTTCTGGAACCGTACTGACTTTAACAGCGATGGCTTTCATCCCAGTGCCTTAAAGTGCCATTCCACCATTGGATGTATTTTTTTGGCATAAAATACAGTATATTTTATGACAACATGACTAGACAGAGAAATCTTTTAGCTTCAAAATGATATATCAAACATAATTTTTTGACAACGACAAGTATATTAATTTCGCGACCAAAGTCACCTACCCTTTTAATTTCCGCGCGGTAGTGAAACGTGATGTCATCGGCAGGTTCCCCTTCTTGTGTACCACGTCACGTGTGACGTGGCACAGATTATCAGCAATGGCGGATAGAATGCGATTGTCAGCTTCGGAAAAGAAGCGAAGGAAAATGGCAAGTGATGCCCAAAGGAGATGGTCGATGGTGAATATCGGCACAGCAATCGACAAGTGGAAATCGCGTTCTATCCGCCATTGCTGATAATCTGTGCCACGTCACACGTGACGTGGTACACAAGAAGGGGAACCTGCCGATGACATCACGTTTCACTACCGCGCGGAAATTAAAAGGGTAGGTGACTTTGGTCACAAAATTAATATACTTGTTGTCAAAAAATTATGGTTGATATATCATTTTGAAGCTAAAAGATTTCTCTGTCTAGCCATGTTGTCATAAAATATATTGCATTTTATGCCACAGAACACATCCAATGGTGGAATGGCACTTTAAGCTCGCGACACCTAGCAGCTAACATTCAGCACATCGTGCACATCACCAAAAACGTGACTACTGTAAGTGACTATCATTGAATCACGTTCCGGAAACACCCTCCCTCATTCCCCAGATTCCGGTTTACCAGAACGCCAGCTTGAGAACTGACGCCCTCTTGTGGTCTCCCAAAGTCCTGACCCCGACTGCTTCTGCTTGTTCTATCTCAGTGGTGGGACAACGTAGAAAATTCCACACCCGTTCAAACTGTGGAGTAAACACCATGAACCTTATTCCTATACCACTTCATTCATCTGTTTCTGCACCTTACCCCTCTTCACCCCTCAAAGCTAGACTAGCACTTCTAAACATACGGCCTCTCTCAAATAAGTCATTTTTAGTCAATGAGCTTATCTGTACACATGAAATTGACTTCCTGCTTCTAACTGAAACATGGCTTGATCCATCAAAGAATGCTATTACCCTCATTGAATCCGCTCCTCCTAATTATAACTTCCTTAGCGCTGTCCGTACAAATAAAAGAGGAGGCGGGATTGTCAACATTTTTAAAGCCTGTTTTCAGTGTAAACAGGCTACCTTTGGTGACTTCACATCATTTGAATATTTATGTGCACTTATTCAGTGCTCCCCAAATATTCTATTATTGACTGTTTATAGGCCTCCAAGTCTCTCAGCTCAAGTCTTTCTTGATGAATTTGGTGAATTGCTGTCAGCTATTTGTTTAGACTTTGACTGTATTATTATATCAGGGGACTTTAACTTACATATTGATGAACCAGGTAAATCCAAAGCCAAAGAATTCATCACACTAATGGACACTTTTAGCCTAACACAACATGTGCAAGGACCAACACACTCACATGGCTACACCCTAGACCTGGTTATTACAAAGGGTCTTAGTGTCTCTTTAAAATATTGTGGACATGGCATTGTCCGACCATTTTTTTTTTTTTTATGTTTGTATGTTCCCTAATGGGCGGCACGGTGGTGTAGTGGTTAGCGCTGTCGCCTCACAGCAAGAAGGTCCGGGTTCGAGCCCCGTGGCCGGCGAGGGCCTTTCTGTGCGGAGTTTGCATGTTCTCCCCGTGTCCGTGTGGGTTTCCTCCAGGTGCTCATGTTTCCCCCACAGTCCAAAGACATGCAGGTTAGGTTAACTGGTGACTCTAAATTGACCGTAGGTGTGAATGAGAGTGTGAATGGTTGTCTGTGTCTATGTGTCAGCCCTGTGATGACCTGGCGACTTGTCCAGGGTGTACCCCGCCTTTCGCCCGTAGTCAGCTGGGATAGGCTCCAGCTTGTCTGCGACCCTGTAGAAGGATAAAGCGGCTAGAGATAATGAGATATGTTCCCTAATGTGCAAAACAGATCAACAACTGAAAAAAAGGTCCATAAATGCGAACACTGCTGCTCTTTTTGAGCTTGCATTATCACAAACATCTAGTCCTAGTCAAACTTCAGACTCAACTGATGTAAACAATCTGCTCAGCAACTTCAACACAAAAATGTCTCATATTATGGATAACATTGCCCCCACAAAACTAAAAAAAGTCACAGGTAGGCAAAAAGCACCATGGAAATTGCATCCAGCAGTAAAAGAGCTAAAGAGACCGTGCAGAAAGAGAGAGAAAATGGCACAAATCTAAACTCCAAATAAACTACCAAACCCAGAAAAACATGCTCTGCCTATATAATTTTGAAATTTCCAAAGCAAGACAGTCTTATTTTTCCAACATCATCAACAAAAATTTGAACAATGCTCGTGTGCTTTTTTCTACAGTTGAGAAATTATTAAGCCCCCCACCAAAATTTGCACCCGAGTTTCTCTCAACCGATAAATGCAACGAGTTCGCATCCTTTTTTATGGGTAAGATTGAGACAATAAGAGGGCACATAACGGTTCAGTTGTAAGTGATATGTCCACATAAATCACCTCCTAAGAGAGGCGTCTATACGTCTCATTCTCATTATCTCTAGCCGCTTTATTCTGTTCTACAGGGTCGCAGGCAAGCTGGAGCCTATCCCAGCTGACTATGGGCGAAAGGCGGGGTACACCCTGGACAAGTCGCCAGGTCATCACAGGGCTGACACATAGACACAGACAACCATTCACACTCACATTCACACCTACGGTCAATTTAGAGTCACCAGTTAACCTAACCTGCATGTCTTTGGACTGTGGGGGAAACCGGAGCACCCGGAGGAAACCCACGCGGACACGGGGAGAACATGCAAACTCTGCACAGAAAGGCCCTCGCCGGCCACGGGGCTCGAACCCGGACCTTCTTGCTGTGAGGCGACAGCGCTAACCACTACACCACCGTGCCGCCCATGTCTATACGTTAATGTCAAACTTTAGCCTTATTGATAAGGGAACTCTCGATAAGACTATACTTAATCTTAGTTCCTCTACATCTGAACTTGACATTATGCCTACTAGCTTTCTAAAATCTGTGCTTCACCTTATTATACCTGATGTATTGCAGGTTGTTAACACATCACTGCAAACAGGTACTTTCCCCCAGTGTCTCAAAACAGCAGTTGTAAAGCTACTACTTAAGAAGAGTAACTTAGATGTCTCAGCTCTAAACAATTATAGACCCATCTCCAATCTACCTTTTATTGGGAAGATTGTTGAGAAAATAGTTTTTAATCAATTGACTACATTTTTAACATCAAATAACTGCTTCGACAAGCTCCAGTTTGGCTTCAGAGCGAATCATAGCACAGAAACAGCTCTTATTAAAAGTTGTTAATGACATCTGCCTAAACACTGACGCAGGTAAAACCTCTGTTCTGGTGCTACTTGACCTCAGCGCAGCATTTGATACTATTGATCATGGCATATTACTGCATCGCCTAGAGCACTGGGTTGGTTTCTCCGGCATGGTCCTCAGTTGGCTGAGATCCTACCTACAGGATAGATGTTTCTATGTTGCCATCGGCAACCATGTCTCCACATTAAGGTCCCTGACATGTGGAGTCCCCCAAGGATCGATCCTTGGTCCACTTTTATTCAACCTCTATATGCTTCCACTTGGTCAAATCATTAAGGATAACTTTTTGTTACCATAGTTATGCCGATGATATGCAACTCTATCTGGCCCTATCACCTAATGATGACCCCCCCCCCCTTGAGTCCCTTCACCTCTGTCTTGACCAAATTAACGACTGGATGTCACACAACTTCCTAAAGCTAAACACAGAGAAGACTGAAGTGATCATATTTGGGAAAAAAGATCAGAGGCTCAGGATAGCTGCACTGCTAGAGCAAAAGGGACTTAAAGCACGAGATTATGTAAAAAAATCTTGGCATCATTCTTGACAACGACCTTAATTTTAATACGCACATAAAATGCTGACTTGGTAACCGCTTTTATCACTTGAAAAACATTGCTGAATTAAGGGATTTCATGTCAGTAAATGACCGTGAAAAGCTGGTGCATGCTTTTGTGTCAAGCAGAATTGACTATTGCAACGGCCTCTTAACAGGCCTTCCGAAAAAACTCATTAAGTGTCTTCAACTGATACAAAACGCTGCAGCCAGAGTCCTAACAAAAAGAAGAAAACATGACCACATTACGCCCATCTTGAGGTCCCCCCACTGGCTTCCTGTATCCTACGTATAGAATTGATTTTAAGGTTCTGCTGTTGGTTTTTAAAGCGCTAAATGGGTTGGGACCAAGCTATTTAGCAGACGTGTCAAATCCATACTCAATCTAGAGCCCTGAGGTCACAGGAAAATTTTAATTTAGCTCAACCTTTTGTGAACTCTGGTAGTGGTGAAGCAGCTTTTAGCTGCTATGCGGCTCGACTCTGGAACAAGCTCCCACTGGATGTTAAGAAAGCCCAAACTGTTTCTAGTTTTAAAACCAAAACTGAAGACAAAATTGTTTTCAGATGCTTTGTGCTGACTTTTTTTTTTTAAACTATTATATTTTCTTTTGATAAAGTCTTGTGTCTAAGGGTTTTACGTCTTTGATACTGTTTTTATTTAAATTTTATACCTTCTAATTTTAGAAGGTTTACTCTTTTTGTTGTTATTTTAGTTCTTTTTATTCTGTTAAGCACATTGAATTGCTTTCTAAGTATGAAATGCGCTATATAAATAAATTTTGCCTTTGCCTTACTTTCAAGACCTTGGTCACGGTATTTCACGATACGGACCGCCCAGCTGGTAAATAACATTTATTATACATACAGGACACTTTTTCCATGGAATGAAAACGTGTTCTATTCCCTTCTAGCGGGTTTCATTCATTTAGTTTGATAGCATGCAATATTATTAGCATATCGCTTATCCTATGTATATTACACCACTCTACCCAATGGAGAATGAGCGTTGAATATGGTTTATGATACTGCATGGTTGTCAAGACATGACGTCACATGTCGGAGCTGATGTGAATATACAATGACAGTTTTCCGCTGCGCATGTGCCAAGGCATTTCTTTGTTCTGCTGGTGGCGTCTGCAGTAAGCTGTCGCAGTGAACTGAAAACGCCATAAGAGACGTATTACACACAAAACTTCCGCGCTAGCAAGTGACTGAGACAATTTGTAAACAAACATGACTGCCAGGTTTGCTTTGTTAAATACAGAAGATTTTGAGAGAATTTTGAAAGAGAAAGACGTGTTGAAGACCCGAAAGGAATGTGTATGTATAATAATAATAATCTCATCTCATCTCATTATCTCTAGCCGCTTTATCCTTCTACAGGGTCGCAGGCAAGCTGGAGCCTATCCCAGCTGACTACGGGCGAAAGGCGGGGTACACCCTGGACAAGTCGCCAGGTCATCACAGGGCTGACACATAGACACAGACAACCATTCACACTCACATTCACACCTACGGTCAATTTAGAGTCACCAGTTAACCTAACCTGCATGTCTTTGGACTGTGGGGGAAACCGGAGCACCCGGAGGAAACCCACGCGGACACGGGGAGAACATGCAAACTCCACACAGAAGGGCCCTCGCCGGCCCCGGGGCTCAAACCCAGGACCTTCTTGCTGTGAGGCGACAGCGCTAACCACTACACCACCGTGCCGCCTTATAATAATAATAATAATAATAATAATAGCTGACACTTCTTTGTGGTATACCAGATATATTCCATTCAGCTACTCATCTTCGGCTTGTTCAATATCATGCTAGGTGAATGGAATACATCTGATATACCACTCACCGCCAGCCAATATTATTTAAATATGTCGCTCAGATCCACGACGTATTCCGTATGAAAAATGTGAGATTTTCAACACGAGAAGATAAACTTCATATCTTCATGCCAACGTGTGATTTTCTTTTTATTATTTAGACGCATCCAGACAAAAATTTCCCAAATTTATCGAAACAATTCATCGATTTCCTCACGACTGAAGATACATCACGGTCATAGTTCTCGATGTCCTGGATGTAGCTCATATGAAAAACATGAGTGGTGTATTTCCCAGGAAAACACTCGTGTCTATGCAATATATACCAGTGACAGGGTCATAGGTATCGAAGGCTCACTGATTCGTATGGGGCACGAAGGCCAGCCCACACAGTCCAATCCCACAAACTGCTGAAAAAGTGAATGCTGACACCTTTCTGTTTTCTCCAGCATTAACTTTTTCAGCAGTTTGTGCTCTTCTGTGGGATTGGACCATCTGGGCCAGCTTTCGTGCCCCATACAAATCAGTGAGCCTTCAACACCCATGACCTTGTCACCGGTTCACTGGTCGTCCTTCCTTGGAGCACTTTTGGTAGGTACTGCATACCAGGAACACCCCACAAGATGTGCCATTTTGGAGATGCTCAGACCCAGCCATTTAGACATCACAATTTGGCCCTCGTCAGTTGCTTAGATCCTTACACTTGCCCATTTTTCCTGCTTCCAACACATCAACTTCAAGAACTGACTGTTCTCTTCCTGCCTAATACATGGTTTTCCCCAAAGCGTTTTAACGTATCGGGCCCGATACGCTTCTACCTGCTGATACGCTTAGATTTACACCGATACGTTAAATTTCCTACCCACAAGTAACTAGATAGATAGGAGAACAAATAACAGATCCATTTACATATTGATTGATATTTGTGTTAAACAAGCGGTCTTTTTTTCCAATGTTTGTGTTGATTCTGTCAAAGTAATATGTCCGCGTGGTATGATGTAAACAAACTAATCTGTTGGCTATGTCAAGATCACGTGTTCAAACCGTCCAATAAAAATATCGAAAGAAAACGTCAAACATCCCGGAAGTTTCCGATTCATTATAAGCGATCTCATTGGCTGCCGATGTTGTCCCGCACCAGACAGACAAAGCCGACTGACTTTCATAAGCTAGGAGAAGACTCGCTGGACAAATTAATCCACATCAGCATGGATGACAGCGAGATGGACTATGAGAGGGTTGCCCAACATTGGGCCAAGCAAAAGCCAAGGAGAATTAATCTGCTTTAAAGGAGTAGAAAACTTAATTCATTAGTTTGGGTTTGCAGAAAGATTATGTACCTATAAACACTCTCACGAAGTGAAGTTGTCCAGATGTGTCAAATATAACAATTTCAAATAATCATCATAAGCATTTTTGGCAGTGTGATGTCACTGGGATCCATTTAACAAAAGGCGGCTCCGGATTATTCTTTCGTTAAAGGCTCACAGTGACATCACACTGCCAAATACGCTTAGCATTATTATTCACAATTATGTTACATTTGACACTTATTAACACAATCTCTTCATGAATGTGTTTATAAGTACATAATCTTTCTGCAAACTTAAATGTATGAATTAAGTTTGCTTTTCCTTTAAATATGTTTTAATCTTAATCTAGTCCATTTAATAAAGTGCCAAAATTTAAACTTTATAATATGCAGTTGCCTTACTTTTCTTTTCAGTGCATCTTAGTTATACATGTATTACGGTAATTGCATCCGAAACATTCTAAATCATTACAGTTATAGTAATACAGCAACTTATTTTAAGGTGGCAGTTCTTAGGTTCAGATCCCTTTGTGGTCAACAGGAGGTCATGATGATCGATTCTCTTCATTGGGTTGCAGAAGATGGAGCAAACCGCTGTTCATATTTTCATGCACATTTTTGTTACAACACGACTTGATCATAGATAATTAAGTGCAAGGGATCCCCGTAGATTTTCAAATCTATCGTATACCTAAGTAATCTATAACAAAACAGTTTAACTTGCATGCTGAACTTTAAGGTGAAATTTCAAATGTATATACATTAATACTATTTAGGTCAGAAATCATTGAAGCACTGTTAAAATCTATCCTATAATCATGGATCTAAAACCTCTCAGAGACCCTGAAAATGCACCTGAGAGCATCCATTTTCAAAAAATTTTCCGGGGGGGCATGCCCCCCCCCAGTTTCGCTTCGCGCCGTTGGCGCTCAATTGTCTGTGTTTTATCATGCCAGAATTTAGGGCTTTAAGTTTTTTCTGACGAAAACACTGCTAATATATCCCACCCCGGACAGGTGCCACTGTAACAATAATCAATGTAATTCACTTCATCTGTCGGTGTTTTTAATTTTATGGCTGATCGGCATGTGTGTGCGTGTGTATGTATATTGTATATGTGATCATAAATAAGAATTTTGTCAAGACCAGGCCTTAATGGTCATGACAGACTAATGAGGAGTGCCAAATAGTTATGCACGTCATGCAACATATACAAAGAAACACCAAACAGAAAAAAAGTTAACAATAAAAGGAAATACTCTGGTTTGCTGCACCTGTTTGTATTCTTTATGCATAATTTATAAGTAAATAAATGAACGAATGCAATTATATTCACAAAAACCATGTCCAAACTTAGTGGTTTTGGTTTTACCTCAGGGTCTGGAGGCAGTGAATGAGCCAGAAGGCGGATTCTGTCCCCGAGTCCTCGCTGTAGAAGGGACAGGATCAAGGGAAGCGCAGTGAGAATGTAGTTCCCACTGTGGTCCATGAGACTGCTGAGGAGACTCAGCTTTTTACAGGAGGCTTGCATTGTCACCAAATCATTCAGTCTGGGAGAAAGAAAAAAAAACCCCAGCTCATTTAGCTTGAACATCATAACAACAACTTGCGCAAATTAGCCATCAATGCCAGAGGAGCTCCAGAGATGACATGAAACGGTGGGACACTCACTGATAAACATTGTCATATGTCCTGATCATGGGTTTGGGGGTCATAAGTAGAGCCTGGAAGCCATCTAGGGTGGGATCATCCCAGAACTGGAGCGACAGAGACGCCTCATGCTGGATCTGTGAACAAATCAGAAAGCTTTAAGTGACCAATAACATGAAGATGTTTTCTTATACACGGCCTCAAGAAAAAACATTCAGAATGATCCTCTCAAAATGCTGACCTGTTTGTAGGTGCAAGCGGTCATGTCCGCACACATGTTCAGGTGGCCAGAGGGATCCACAAACACCACCTGGAAAGCACGGTGGAACTCGGGCAGAGAAGGCTAACGATGGAGCAGAGAGGCACTCAGTTCCCAGTGCAAAGAGACGAAAAATGAAATATTGATCAAAATTTTACAGGGATGATCGCTCACCGCTTTTGAATCTGGGTTTTTCGCCAAGGTAATTCCATTCTCTGTCAGGTCTGTAGAAGCTGGGGGGGGGGGGGGGGGGGGGGGGGGGGGGGGAATCCATTATTTTAGACTTTTGTGCAGTACAGCGTTACAGAATGGTATGAATAAGTGAGGCTGGGGCTGAATTCTTTCTAGCCCAGACTGTAGATTCATGCAGCCATAGTCATGTTAGGTAACACATGGTAAGAGTGACACGTTCTTGATTTGATCCCACATTAGTAGCATATCATCAGCAGTGATAAACAAGCTGCATATGAAATGTGAATGCAATCGAGGTGGACTATTTACTCAATCAAAATTCCTCCCCTGATTATGCCTAGGAAAAAAAACTAAAAATAACCAGACTAATTACACACTGTACAATCAAATTACAGAACCATAAGTTTGAACAAGGGCAGCATAGTGGCGTAGTGATTAGCACTGGCACCTCTGGCAAGAAGGTCTTGGGTTCGAGCCCCGTGGCCGGCGAGGGCCTTTCTGTGTGGAGTTTGCATGTTCTCCCCGTGTCCGCGTGGGTTTCCTCCGGGTGCTCCGGTTTCCCCCACAGTCCAAAGACATGCAGGTTAGGTTAACTGGTGACTCTAAATTGACCGTAGGTGTGAATGTGAGTGTGAATGGTTGTCTGTGTCTATGTGTCAGCCCTGTGATGACCTGGCGACTTGTCCAGGGTGTACCCTGCCTTTTGCCTGTAGTCAGCTGGGATAGGCTCCAGCTTGCCTGCGACCCTGTAGAACAGGATAAGCAGCTATAGATAATGGATGGATGGAAGTTTGAACAAACCAGAAAACATGGTTGGGATTCAGAGGAAGTATGGCAGGAATCCAGTCAAGAAATACTCACTTGAAAAACTCAAATGCAGCCATCTATCTTTAAGTGCACTAATAACAGTTTGCCCCACAGCTTTCTTATTATGCCATTATTATGAGACCATGTGATATAATATTCCTTTGTTGTGCTATTGACGTATATTTAACAGCTATTCCATGAAATTGAGTCGTATGACGAGGCACGTAGCACCAAGTTGGCTATGATCCATGCACGACAAAATTGAGCGGAATAACTTAAATATACGTCTACCCACATTCACTGGATTTTGAGAAATGGAGCATTTTTATTTAAGATACATGCTTAGGACCAAATACTTTTATTCCATATTTTGTTGCTTTTTTGTGGCTTTGTTTTCGAGTAGAGGTTTTTTTTTATTTTGTCCTCAGTTGGTTCAGCAGCATGCTCCGCCATTTTGTTTTTCTCTACTCATGGTATACACGGCTCGAAATTCGTGGTGGTCCGGTCGCCCGAGGCGACTTAATTTGTCACTTGGCGGGTAATTCCTGTCACTAGCCAGCCCGGCTGGCTAGTTGAAAATAAAAAAATATATATACGAAGCAAAGATTCAGACACACCGTCAACTAAAGCCGCCACATATTAAGCGCGTGCCGTGTCTGTGTTAATCTATTGCCGCTTTTCCACTACAAACGCGGCTGAGCCGTGCCGTGCTGAGTCGAGCTGAGCGGGGCTGTTGGAGTTGCATTTCGACTACAACCGCGCTGAACCGTGCTGGCTGGAAGTGGGTGGACACATTGGGTGGAGTTAGCGAAAGTGGGTGGACGTCACGTGATGTCGTTAAGCAGCGCAAACAGTGACATCAGTGACAGTGGCGGAACAAGTCAGAGCCGGGCTGGGGGCGGGGCAAATGACCGGGCCCTTTATTAAAGCTTATCATAACATCATTTTAGGCTACAAAATGTCCGCAACTGCGGTGTTTACCAATTTCAACACTACCGGGTGCAACTATGTTATTTAGTACATCAAGTCCTTCAAACGAACATGTAACTCAGAAACAAAAAACATTAGGATACTGTACATGGCTCATAATAAAACATCAATAGCCTATACTGCGCACATTATTTGAAGGGCATACGAATGAGCGCTCAGAGGTTGCAACGGTGACAGGAAGAGTCAGAAATAAAAGGAGGGCGGTGCAAACCTCACTGAATGCACTGTGTTTACCAATTTCAACACTACGGGGTGCAACTATGTTATTTTGTCCATTAAGTCCTTCAAATGAACATGTAACTCAAACAAAAAAACATTAGGCGACATACTGTACATGGCTCATAATAAAACATCAATAGCCTACTGCGCGCATTATTTGAAGGGCATACGACGAGCCTTGCGCTCCGCGAACTCGTCCACGATGCTCTGTATGTCACTGATTCAGTGACCTTTTCAGCGGTAGTCTCACGACCCGGATAGTAAACAATAAACATGGAGGACATGGAGTCGTTAGTGTTGCTGGTCTTGGTGCTGTGGCTTGTTGTCACCGACAACGCCAACAGATACTGGCAAGAGCGTATAGATGAGGCGAGGCGCATAAGGCTTCATAATTCTCGTAATTCTTCTCCTTCCGGGTTTGCGGTGTTTACAGATCCCAGTGTGCTCGCAGGGCGTGTGGGCATGTGAGGACACTCCTCCTCACCAATCAGTGCACAGGTGAGTGTCTGCTCACGCCCCTAGCCTCACTCGGCACGGTTTGGCTCGCTTCAGCCCCACTCCAAAATGGTGCGAGTTTTAGGGGCTAAGCAGGGCTGAAACGAGCTGAGTTGTGCTGGTTTTTGGTAGTCGAAACGCGAGCCGTGTCGGGCTGAAGTGAGCTGAAGCGAGCTGAAGTGAGCTGAAAAAGGGTAGTGGAAAAGGGCCATATGTGTTTATCGACAGGACGGAAAATACCGAAGAATTCCGAATCATATCATGTACAAGTCAGGCTGTCGGTTTTTTCACTACTGCGCATGCATATAACGCATCTTGTTGAATATCGCGGTAATCACGTGTAGTATTAGACCAGGTGGGTGGAGCACAGAAGCACGGCAGGCCAGAATTGACTTCTCAATGAAGTACTTATTGCTAGCTTTTCAGCCTTTTATCACTTCCCAGCACACGTGTTCTGGTTGGGGAGAGAGAGCTCCCTTTCTCTGCTCTCCTCTCCTTTTAAAAGGGTGCGATCACTGGGGAAGACACACAAACACAGGTTAATCCCTATCAGGAGCAAGGATTCCTCCACTTACCTTCCCTGACTCCGCCCTCCATTCACAGACTGATGCTTGGCCACGCCCCCGCTGCCACATCACGTTATCAAATTCAATAGATGTGGCCACATTATCGCCCATTTAAACACGTGTTTTTGTTGTTGTTTACATCTACATCTGCCAAAGCTACGGTGCAATGTGGAATTTTCTGAAAGGTGTACAGAAACCGCCAGAGACGGGGACAAAGCGACCTCGGTCTGAAGAGGAGAAAAAGGCCGCCGATAAAGCGTACGAGAAGGAGAAACGACAAAGGACTTATAAGCAAACGTGGGAGCAGGGTAGGCCTTGGCTGCAATACGATTTTTATGGAATAATTAATTTTTTTCAAGTTGATTCCTAGTCAATATGAAGCTCATAATGCTTTCTTGGTCATAAATGGTTAAATACAGAAAGCATGTTGGACATATTTTGGGTGCTATAGTCATGATAGTAAGTATATTTGTTTTCAATACTCATACACCAAGTTGCCAAGTTTTCTAATATATTATTATTTGTTGATATTATATTATGGTGCTCTGTGTTGTTCTCATTTATGTATTTAACAACAGTATCAAAATACTCGGGTCTTGAAATAAATGCACATTAGTCATGAACAATGGTAATTACTCTCTTTTGTGTTATTTTTGACAGAAGTAAAATTCATACATGAACAAATTTTGGCGAGTTGATTTTCTGTTTGGCTAGTTACTTTGGGAGGTAACTACAACCCCGATTCCAAAAAAGTTGGGACAAAGTACAAATTGTAAATAAAAACTGAATGCAATGATGTGGAAGTTTCAAAATTCCATATTTTATTCAGAATAGAACATAGATGACATATCAAACGTTTAAATGATACATTTTCTCAGTTTACAGAGAAAAATTAGGTGATTTTAAATTTCATGACAACAACACATCTCAAAAACGTTGGGACAAGGCCATGTTTACCACTGTGAGACATCCCCTTTTCTCTTTACAACAGTCTGTAAACGTCTGGGGACTGAGGAGACAAGTTGCTCAAGTTTAGGGATAGGAATGTTAACCCATTCTTGTCTAATGTAGGATTCTAGTTGCTCAACTGTCTTAGGTCTTTTTTGTCGTATCTTCCATTTTATGATGCGCCAAATGTTTTCTATGGGTGAAAGATCTGGACTGCAGGCTGGCCAGATCAGTACCCGGACCCTTCTTCTACGCAGCCATGATGCTGTAATTGATGCAGTATGTGGTTTGGCATTCTCATGTTGGAAAAAGCAAGGTCTTCCCTGAAAGAGACATCGTCTGGATGGGAGCATATGTTGCTCTAGAACAGGGGTCACCAAACTACGGCCCGCGGGCCAGATCCGGCCCGCCACCCCCCTTTGACCGGCCCCCCAGCCCCTCTGCCCCCCATCACTTGAACCGGCCCTATGAGGCAATCCCCAAAAGTGGTCATGGCCTATTTTTTTAAATTGCTTTTTGGCAAATAATAACATGTCTGCATCTTGTATTTTGTTGATTTTATCAATTAAAATTGATATTTAGTTATAAAATGAACTATTCATATTTTCCGAATTTTCGTCATATGCTCGCGATCAAGCAGTGACAGGCAGCGCATGCGCAAAGAACTGTCAGTGTTCAGGACAGCAAAATGGCTAGCGGTCAGTGAAAAGCTGACAGAGTGCAGAGTTTTTAAAGAACAGTGGACCACCGATTATTTTTTCGTTCAGTGTAAGGACCGTGCAGTTTGTCTTGTATGTAAAAAAAGTGTGCCGGTTTTCAAAGAATATAATCTGCGTCGTCACTATGAAACCCGCCACAAAGCAGGGTTCGAATTATAAATTTGACCCTATGGGGGTCTCTATTTAAAAAAAAAAAAAGCAATGCATACTCGCTCTCCTGGACCAGCGCACTTTTGCGCACTGCAGTGCACAGCTTTCACACACAGGCGCGCGCATGAACGCACCCACACACACACGGTGTTGCATATATATATATATATATATATATATATATATATATATATATATATATATATATATATATATATATATATATAGTTAATCAAATTATATATATATATATATATATATATATATATATATATATATATATATAGTTAAACAAAGGAAGATCGTTGTGAGCTAGAGGACAAGTCTTCTTCGGACTTAACTTCACATTCGATTTCGCAGGCTGCAAATTTCAGTTTGCGCGCATAGTGGTGTGGTGGTGAAGTACAGCCGTACATGTTGCGGTTTAATAACACGTTCAATACAAATAGGGTGTTCACACGGCACATATTTGCATCGATGCTGCACCGATGTATTTTGTTGCGATATATCTTACACCGGTGTAAATTTTGCGCAGCGTTCACACGTCACAACCCTGCTTACTAGAGAGAAGCGTGTTAGCACCGGTGCAGCCCCACTTGCGGTCACACGGCAGTTTCTGCGACCGTGTTATAGTAGCAAAAACTTTATTACTATCATTTCCTTTGATAGTAATAAAGTTTTGATATTTCCTTTTATTACTATCATTTCCTATCATTATTACTATCATTTCCGATAGTAATAATGCGGAAATGAAATATGCGCATGCGTGAAAATGTACTTCTTTTTCCCGGTTGTCATGGCATCACCAAGCGCCGGGAAAACAACGTGGATGAAGACACCAGTGTTGCCAGATATTGCTGACGTTTTCCATCCCCAAATATGTTCAAATCCGTCAAAATGCACTTAAAA
Organism: Neoarius graeffei; assembly: GCF_027579695.1. Taxonomy (NCBI): domain Eukaryota; kingdom Metazoa; phylum Chordata; class Actinopteri; order Siluriformes; family Ariidae; genus Neoarius; species Neoarius graeffei. The sequence goes on along the minus strand of NC_083592.1, from coordinate 27,483,594 downwards.
CTGCCAAATCTGGCAACACTGGAAGACACGCAGTTCTGTTGTTGATATTCGCCATTTTGGAAGCGCAAAATACCAGGATGCAAGTTATGCAATGCCCGTATGTAATCAACTCTCCTCGCGCGTAGCGAGTCTACCCCTGTAGCGTTCAGACGTCCCGTTTTATATCGGTGCTGCCCCGCAAACTAGCATTTACTCCGGAGTAAATTTCTTAAACCACCTCCCGAGCAGGGTTAGATTTGCACCGGTTTAAGCAGCTTTCAGGGGCTACACCGGTATAACTTTGTACCGTGTGAACGCTCTACCGGGGCAGCCCCGGTGCTACACCGGAGTAAAAGTTGCCGTGTGAACACCCCTAAAGTTATGGCTGCATGGTGATCGGAAATGAAATGAGTTTTATTTATATTTATATGGTGATATAGGCTATTCAAGCTTATTATGGTGATATATGACGTATTTGAGAGACTTCCACAGAAAATTAAGTTTGCTTCTTTCATGGGAGCCTGAGGGAATGGGAGCTCAGCTCCCATTGGCTCCCACGTAATTCGAACTATGCCACAAAGAGTATGCTAGTTTGCGAGGGCAAACAAGAGAAGGCAGGATTCGGAGGATGAAATGCGGACTGGCTGCACAACAGAATGTATTCCTTCGCCAAACCCAGATCAACCAGGCTGCTGTCCGAGCTCGCTATAAGGTAGCCCACCTACTAGCTACCCATGGAAAGCCGTTTAGTGATGGGGACTTTGTTAAAGTATGCATGCTTGCTGTGGCCGAGGAGGTGTGTCCCGACAAGAAGGATGCGCTCAACGCGGTGAGCACCTAAAGACCAGGCGAACCGAAGATTTGGGGGACAACGTGTATGACCAGCTGAATGAGAGAGCGTCAGAATTCGAGTTTTTTTGCTTTGGCGATGGATGAGAGCAATGACGTGCAGGACACAGCACAACTGCTGTGATCTATTGATCTATTGCTCATATTATTATAATTTCACTGTTTTTTAAAATGTATTTATTTTATAGGCCTATTTATTTGACCTTTATTAAGTGCTGCATACAATTATTATTAATATTATTAATAATATCAACAGGCTTACCTACAATTTATAATTTTCCACTCACCTTTGCCAGTGTCAATCACCTCAACTAGGTAGATGTTTCTTACCTTGACAGCTTTGATATTATTTTTATTAGAAAATAAATAAATGGAATATCAGTGGTATTTCAAATTAAAACAAAGTGTGAAGACTTGATTACTACTTTTGCAAACCACTAGTAAAGATAAACAAATATGTGCCAGGAATCAAGTGTTGATATAGTAGTATGGATATAGTAGTGTGGATATAGGAGTGTGGATGGCCGTGCCAGGCTAGTAATCTCTACTACACAATGAGGCCTGCTGGTGGTCATATTTGTCTGGGTTATACAATTCTATGTGATATAGCTGACCCGACCCCGGCCCCCCATCACAGTCAGGAACGACAATGTGGCCCCCAGAGAAAAAAGTTTGGTGACCCCTGCTCTAGAACCTGGATATACACTATATTGCCAAAAGTATTGGCTCACCTGCCTTGACTCACATATGAGCTTAAGTGACATCCCATTCCTAATCCATAGGGTTCAATATGACGTCGGTCCACCCTTTACAGCTAGAACAGCTTCAACTCTTCTGGGAAGGCTGTCCACAAGGTTTAGGAGTGTGTTTATGGGAATTTTTGACCATTCTTCCAGAAGGGCATTTGTGAGGTCACACACACCGATGTTGGACGAGAAGGCCTGGCTCTCAGTCTCCGCTCTAATTCATCCCAAAGGGGTTCTATTGGGTTGAGGTCAGGACTCTGTGCAGGCCAGTCAAGTTCATCCACACCAGACTCTGTCATCCATGTCTTTATGGACCTTGCTTTGTGCACTGGTGCACAGTCATGTTGGAAGAGGAAGGGGCCAGCTCCAAACTGTAAAAACATTCTGCATGCCTAGGTGCTTGATTTTATACACCTGTGGCCATGGAAGTGATTGGAACACCTGATTCCAATAATTTGGATGGGTGAGCAAATGCTTTTGGCAATATAGTGTACCTTTCAGCATTGATGGTGTCTTTCCAGATGCGTAAGCTGGCCATGCCACAAGCACTAATGCAACCCCATACCATCAGAGATGCAGGCTTCTGAACTGAGCGCTGATAACAACTTGGGTCGTCCTTCTCCTCTTTAGTCCGAATGACACGGCGAGACTGATTTCCATAAAGAACTTCAAATTTTGATTCGTCTGACCACAGAACAGTTTTCCACTTTGCCACAGTCCATTTTAAATGAGCCTTGGCCCAGAGAAGACGTCTGCGCTTCTGGATCATGTTTAGATACGGCTTCTTCTTTGAACTATAGAGTTTTAGCTGGCAACGGCGGATGGCACGGTGAATTGTGTTCACAGATAATGTTCTCTGGAAATATTCCTGAGCCCATTTTGTGATTTCCAATACAGAAGCATGCCTGTATGTGATGCAGTGCTGTCTAAGGACCCGAAGATCACGGGCACCCAGTATGGTTTTCCGGCCTTGACCCTTACGCACAGAGATTCTTCCAGATTCTCTGAATCTTTTGATGATATTATGCACTGTAGATGATATGTTCAAACTCTTTGCAATTTTACACTGTCGAACTCCTTTCTGATATTGCTCCACTATTTGTCAGCGCAGAATTAGGGGGATTGGTGATCCTCTTCCCATCTTTACTTCTGAGAGCCGCTGCCACTCCAAGATGCTCTTTTTATACCCAGTCATGTTAATGACCTATTGCCAATTGACCTAATGAGTTGCAATTTGGTCCTCCAGCTGTTCCTTTTTTGTACCTTTAACTTTTCCAGCCTCTTATTGCCCCTGTCCCAACTTTTTTGAGATGTGTTGCTGTCATGAAATTTCAAATGAGCCAATATTTGGCATGAAATTTCAAAATGTCTCACTTTCGACATTTGATATGTTGTCTATGTTCTATAGACCCCTTTCACATGACGTCACCGCGCCGCGAGATTTTGTTAGGCGCCATATTGGAAGACCAAGTACATGCACTCACAATATAAAACAAAGTACGAGCGAGAGTAAAGTGACATGATGGCTGATAATTCTGGTTATGCGAGTACATTACCAGCTGCAGAAAGGGCACGGTATGTGGAGAAACTCGCTGTGATTGATGGGTTTGACCCATATGATAAGACTCGCGGCAAGGGAGAATGGAAACATAAGGAGGACCGGACACCAATTCTGCCATCTGTTTGCTACCCAGACATTGTAAACTATTTGTTGTTTACACCCAGTGCCTACACTGCTGATGACTTGAAGGCCTACAAAGGGCTACAGGCTTACAATTATGTTGTTAATGGCTTGGTTCGTGATATTACAGCTATTATTAAGAATAACCTACACATAGTTATGGCCAAGGTAATCTTGTTTATCTTTTAATAATATATCTTTTCAGTTGAAAAATTAATACTTTTTGTTACTATTAAGGTATCCATAATTTAGGTTAATTTATCCATTATACATATGTATTTATGATATATGCCTACACAACAACTATGCTTTATTTATATAATAGGAGAGAGAGCAAGCCCCAAACCATCCTAAATTATTATTATTATTATTATTATTATTAAATTGTAGAAGTCTGGGAGGCTTGCTCCTCATCCAGGTATCAACTTGGGGCCAATTTAGCATGTTTTAAATCTGAATTTCTTGCGGTTGCTTACCTCAAAGTGTCCACAGATCATGCACAGACTTATCCATTATATCCACAGTTTTTTGCCAAGTCTCACACAGGTTTCTTTCAAGTCTACTGTTGGGCCAATAAATCATAAATAAAACAGCTCAGATTTGTTTGTTTAAGTCGTTTGCCACTCCACTTTATTCTCATGGGTTCACATATCGCTGCCGTTATTTCCCCCTAATCACGAGTTTGTTGGTCTTCCAAAATGGCGCAGGGTCTGCTTACTTCCGGTTTCGGGTGACGTCAGTGAAATCCCTCTATTGTGAATACAATATCAGTTTTTGAGATTTGTAAATTATTGCATTCCGTTTTTATTTACAATTTGTACTTTGTCCCAACTTTCTTGGAATCGGGGTTGTAGTCCGGCTGGCTGGTGAAAAAAATATATGAATTTCTAGGCCTGGTATATGAGCTGATATCCTAGTAGTAGAGTAGCCAGTCAGAGCGTGTGATTGCTCATATCCAATAAATGTGGACAGAATAATAGAGTTTAGCCTTCCAAGCTAATTTGACACAGTGAACAGACCCCTTACGTGGGTACTGCTGAGGAAGATCGGCATATCCCCAAAACTAACCAACATCATCAGAAGCTTCCATTTCGGCATGGAAGCTAGAGTACTCATTAGCGGGGAGCTCACGGAATCTTTCAAAGTCTCAAATGGCTTGCGACAGGGATGCATACTAGCACCAACACTGTTCATACTCTTCTTTACCCTTGTCCTATGTCATGCACGTAACTCTATGTCTGGGTTTGGAATTGAAATCAAACACAAGCTCGATGGCAGACTGTTTAACTTACAGAGGCTCAAGACCAAGTCAGTTGCAACAACAAAACTTGACGATTTCCTGTATGCTGATGTTGCCTTGGTAACGACAACCCCGGAATCCTTACAGGAGGGGTCATGGCATTGAATAACACTTGCAACGCCTGGGGTCTCACAATCAGCAAACCAAAGACAGAGGTAATGTAGAGCCCTGTTCACACGGCACATATTTGCATCGATGCTGCACCGATGTATTTTGTTGCGATATATCTTACACCGGTGTAAATTTTGTGGAGCGTTCACACGTCACAACCCTGCTTACTAGAGAGAAGCGTGTTAGCACCGGTGCAGCCCCACTTGCGGTCACACGGCAGTTTCTGCGACCGTGTTATAGTAGCAAAAACTTTATTACTATCATTTCCTTTGATAGTAATAAAGTTTTGATATCATTTCCTTTTATTATTATCATCATTTCCTATCATTATTACTATCATTTCCGATAGTAATAATGCGGAAATGAAATATGCGCATGCGTGAAAATGTACTTCCTTTTCCCGGTTGTCATGGCATCATCAAGCGCCGGGAAAACAACGTGGATGAAGACACCAGTGTTGCCAGATATTGCTGACTTTTTCCATCCCAAAATATGTTCAAATCCACCAAAATGCACTTAAAACTGACAATCTGGCAACACTGGAAGACACGCAGTTCTGTTGTTGTTGATATTCGCCATTTTGGAAGCGCAAAATACCAGGATGCAAAATTATGCAATGCCCGTATGTAATCAACTCTCCTCACGCGTAGCGAGTCTACCCCTGTAGCGTTCAGACGGCCCATTTTATATCGGTGCTGCCCCGCAAACTAGCATTTACTCCGGAGTAAATTTCTTAAACCACCTCCCGAGCAGGGTTAGATTTGCACCGGTTTAAGCAGCTTTCAGGGGCTACACCGGTATAACTTTGTACCGTGTGAACGCTCTACCGGGGCAGCCCCGGTGCTACACCGGAGTAAAAGTTGCCGTGTGAACACCCCTTAGGTCCCGTGTGACCATTCTCCAGCCATTAAAGGTCCCATGGCATGGTGGTTTGTTGATGCTTTAAATGGGCTCATGGAGGTTTCCGGATGTTATATCCACAGCCTTTCTCGAAATGACCCCTCGGCATGTAGATATAGCCTCCTGGGAGAAAGCCCCATTTCAGCGCTTTTCCCAGTGTGTCGTTTTGCTAATGAGAAGCAGGAGGCGGGGAAGGGTAGAGGGTGGGGGCGGGTCTTATCATTAATATTCATAACATGTAAACGTGTTACCTCTGATTGGCTAACAGCACTGTGACGCTACCTCCAGTGGGTCAGAACAAGTGGATGTGGGTGTCTTACTATGGCGAGAGAGAAGGAACAAACCGCGAAGGGAAAAATACCGCGCGCTGACGTCATTAAGGTGCGACGCGAGGAAATAAAATAAATTCAACAAATGTTTGGGTTTTTACTGAACAAACAAATAAAATGAACGAGTGACTTAAAAAAAAAAATGTGGGTGTCTTTGTAAAAACTGTTTTGATTGGCTATTATAACAGAGCATGCTGCATGCTTTTTGGTTTTGTAGCACAGAGTACCTGGCTAACTGCAGGAAGCGGTTAGCTGCACAGCTAATGTAGCCATTGCAAGGCTAACGTGGCACCGATTTTAAAACACGGCAAAACGACTTAACAGTTATACACTTCCAAAAAAAGCGTGCTCATACATTCACATATCTCGGAGGCAATATGTCCGATGACGCATCACTCAATCCAGAGGAGAGTTTCTTGAGGTGCGGCAGCCTTTGATGCTTTACGATCCAGGTGCTGGGAGAAGAAAGGCCTCACTAGACGCACCAAGTTATCTGTATGCAAAGCCATAGTCCTGCTATCTCTTCTCTATGGCTCAGAAACATGGCCCACCTTAGCCCATCATATACACCATCTTGAGATGTTTCATCAAAGATCTCCGCGTCAGATCCTAAACGTGAAATGGTGGCAGCGCATGACCAACACTGAAGTGCTGCAACGGGCAAAAATAACAAGGATGGAGACCGTTCTCAGAGGCAACAGGATCCAATGGCTTGGCCATGTAACCCGGATGGATGACAACAAAATTCCCAAGCAATTGCTGTTTGGAGATTTGAGACACGGCATATGTTCTAGAGAAAGACCAAGGAAGAGATGCTGGCCATGTAATGACAACAGAATTCCCAAGCAATTGCTGTTTGGAGATTTGAGACACGGCATATGTTCTAGAGAAAGACCAAGGAAGAGATACAAAGATTGCACTAAGGAAGATCTCAAACTCTTTGGATTTGAGAGCCAGTCCTGGTTTAGAACTTCCTTGGACCACCAGGCCTGGAGATCACAGCTCTATGAGGGAATGCAACTCCGTGAAGCCAGGCTGCCGTCTATGGCAGAAGATACGCAAGAAGTGCCATCAAAGGGCTACACATACCCCTTTTCCACCAAATCAGTTCCAGGGCTGGTTCGGGGCCAGTGCTGGTGCTGGTTCACAACTCGTTCAACTTGCGAGCCAGCTGAGAACCAGTTTGCTTTTCCATAGCTCGCGGTGCTAAGGGAAGCCACATCGTTACGTCGCTGTATACGTCAGTTACGTTTGCATAAACCTTGGCACAAGTATCGAAGCAAAAACAACACGGAAGCAGCAGCAGCAACAACAACAATAATAATAATGGATGACTTCGCGTTTGTACAGCTGCTGCTTCTCGTCGCTTAAAAATGGCGATCTTTCGCGGTCTTGTTATTGTTGTTGGTCTTAACAACTCCGCCCCCCCGCTGACGTAAGCGGTTCTTTCCTCTGGCCCAGCAGAGAGTTGGTGCTAGCCTGGAACCAGTTTTTCTGGCCCCAGAGCCAGTTCTTTGTCAGTGGAAACAGAAAACCCGGTTCCAAACTAAGCACTGGCCCCGAACCAGCCCTGGCACTGCTTTGGTGGAAAAGGGGCAACAGGTTCCCCATCGTGGAACTGACAGGGACCATTGAAAATCTAATATGATGCTAAACCATAAGTGTCAGGCAAAAATGGTCATTTTCAAGCCTGAAAACAAACAAACAAACAAACAAACAAAGTGACTCATAGCAAGCACACACTTACCTAAGAAATGCAGTGCATTTCTGAGCAGCTGGTAGGCATTCATGGTTTTACCCACTTTATGTGTGGACAGAAGATAAGCCAAGAGCATGGAGGCCAGGAATCCGCCAAAACATCCAGCACCCTAAAGAAACGTGCAAAGCACACTTCAGACCAAAGGATTTCAACACTGCTCATCATCAGAGAGTCAAAAACACATGCACACACACACTCATCAGACTTTACATACCTTATCTAGCTCCCTCTGTCTGAGCCACACTTTGAGCAGAGCCACACCATCTCGAAAGGCCGGACACTGATCACAGTGTGCTCTGAGGAATTGCTGGTGTGAGCGAGGGAGGTGATCCCCCACCACTGTACTGTTATACTGAGGAGTCGGAGGTTCAGTGATTTCTGAAAGAAACAAACAGTTAAAGGCTTCAAGTAAAAGAACACAAAATGCTGATTCCTTCCCCCCCCAAAAAAATTTACCCTGTTGAGCATTTTGGCCGGTAAACCAGGCTGTCCGGATGTTGTTCTTCTGAGGATGGAAGCGACTTGGTTTGAGGAAGTCCGGAGGTGGGATGGCATGAATTCTCACCACGATGCTGTCGACGTCCTTACCTACAGTTACAGTCAGGTTCATATAACATGGCATAATGCTTCTGACTACATTCACACTCAAAAGTACAAATCTTTGTTAGTCATTTTAAGGTCGACAGGTTGGTCTACAGTATACCTGGCACTAGTCTAAACAGATCAACCTTCTGAAAGTGACCAAAGAACAATGCTCCTCCCACCTATAAACAAAGCAGTGTCAACACTAGTAATCACTAACCCAACCACATATCAGGTATGGATTACATTTTATTAGTATACACTCACCAACCACTTTATGAGGAATACCCATACACCTGCTATTTTATGTTTTATCAGCAGCACAATGCAGATACAAATCAAGAGCTTCAAGTAATTAATGTTCACTTCAAACACCCGAATGGGAAAAACTGTGATCTCAAAGTGTGACTTTCTTTCACTGTGGTATGGGTGTTGGTTTGAGCCAGATCGACTGGTTTATTTGAGCATTTCAGAAACTGCTGATCTCCTGGGGTTTTCACACACAACAGTCTCTACAGGTTACACAGAATGGAGCGAAAAACAAAAAACATTGAATGAGTGACGGTTCTGTGGGTGGAAACGCCTTGTTGAGCCTCTTAACACTAACAGAATCTTAACTAGGAGAGAGAGTGTTCATTGTGCTGCTTGCGCTACCTTTTAACGATGATCTTTGTGCTGGGATGCTTTTGGGAAACTCAGGCCAGATCAGTTCAAGCTGCCAGGAAGGATATAGTAACTCATATAATTGCTCTTTACAACTGTGCTGAGCAGAAAAGCATCTCAGCATACAAGAGCAGAAGACCAAACTGGGTTCCACTCCTGCCAGCCAAGAACAGGAATCTTACCCTGTGTCCGAAATCACTCCCTAGGGCACTATATAGTCTCATCTCATCTCATTATCCCTAGCCGCTTTATCCTTCTACAGGGTCGCAGGCAAGCTGGAGCCTATCCCAACTGACTACGGGCGAAAGGCGGGGTACACCCTGGACAAGTCACCAGGTCATCACAGGGCTGACACGTAGACACAGACAACCATTCACACTCACATTCACACCTACGGTCAATTTAGAGTCGCCAGTTAACCTAACCTGCATGTCTTTGGACTGTGGGGGAAACCGGAGCACCCGGAGGAAACCCACGCGGACACGGGGAGAACATGCAAACTCCGCACAGAAAGGCCCTCGCCGGCCACAGGGCTCGAACCCAGGACCTTCTTGCTGTGAGGCGACAGCGCTAACCACTACACCACCGTGCCGCCCCGCACTATATAGTGAAGATGCCATTTTCTAGTGCTGTCCAAAACCTTAGTGAGGATTATTTACACCCTATATAGTGCACTCAAAGTATCCCACAATGCACCACGAAAAGTAGTGTACAACGATGGTCACTAACCAAAGCAATACATGGTTTTCCCCAAAGCGTTTTAGCGTGTCGGGCCCAATACGCTGGCTCTGCCTGCCGATATGCTTAGTTGCTTTAGTTAAAATCTGATAAGCTTAGATTTATACCGATACGTTAAATTTCCTACCCACAAGTAACTAGATAGATAGGAGAGCAAATAACAGATCCATTTACATACTGATTGATATTTGTGTTAAACAAGTGCTCTTTCCCCCCCAGTGTTTGTGTTGATTCTGTCAAAGTAATATGTCCGCACGGTATGATGTAAACAAACTAATCTGTTGGCTATGTCAAGATCACGTGTTCAAACCGTCCAATAAAAATATCGAAAGAAAACGTCAAACATCCCGGAAGTTTCCGATTCATAATAAGCGATCTCATTGGCTGCCGATGTTGTCCCGCACCAGACGGACAAAGCCGACTGACTTTAATAAGCTAGGAGAAGACTCGCTGGACAAATTAATCCACATCAGCATGGATGACAGCGAGATGGACTATGAGAGGGTTGCCCAACATTGGGCCAAGCAAAACCCAAGGAGAATTAATCTGCTTTAAAAGGAGTAGAAAACTTAGTTTGGGTTTGCAGAAAGATTATGTACCTATAAACACTCTCACGAAGTGTTGTCCAAATGTGTCAAATATAGCAGAATTTCAAATAATCATAAGCATTTTTGGCAGTGTGATGTCACTGGGATCCATTTAACAAAAGGCGGCTCCGGATTATTCTTTCGTTAAAGGCTCACAGTGACCTCACACTGCCAAATACGCTTAGCATTATTATTCCCAATTATGCTACATTTAACACTTATTAACACAATCTCTTCATGAATGTGTTTATAAAGTACATAATCTTTCTGCAAACTTAAATGTATGAATTAAGTTTGCTTTTCCTTTAAATATGTTTTAATCTTAAAGGAACAGTCCACCGTATTTCCATAATGAAATATGCTCTTATCTGAATTGAGACGAGCTGCTCCGTACCTCTCCGAGCTTTGCGCGACCTCCCAGTCAGTCAGACGCAGTCAGACGCGCTGTCACTCCTGTTAGCAATGTAGCTAGGCTCAGCATGGCCAATGGTATTTTTGGGGGCTGTAGTTAGATGCGACCAAACTCTTCCACGTTTTTCCTGTTTACATAGGTTTATATGAGCAGTGATATGAAACAAGTTCAGTTCCACAAATTGAAACGTAGCAATTTTCTATGCTATGGAAAGTCCGCACTATAATGACAGGCGTACTAACACCTTCTGCGCGCTTCGACAGCGCATTGATATCTGAGGTCCGTATCAATGCACTGTCGAAGCGCGCAGAAGGTGTTAGTATGCCTGTCATTATAGTGCGGACTTTCCATAGCATAGAAAATCGCTACGTTTCAATTTGTGTAACTGAACTTGTTTCATATCACTGCTCATATAAACCTATGTAAACAGGAAAAACGCGGAAGAGTTTGGTCGCATCTAACTACAGCCCCCAAAAATACCATTGGCCATACTGAGCCTAGCTACATTGCTAACAGGAGTGACAGCGCGTCTGACTGACTTGGAGGTCGCGCAAAGCTCGGAGAGGTACGGAGCAGCTCGTCTCAATTCAGATAAGAGCATATTTCATTATGGAAGTACGGTGGACTGTTCCTTTAATCTCGTCCATTTAATAAAGTGCCAAAATTTAAACTTTATAATATGCAGTTGCCTTACTTTTCTTTTCAGTGCATCTTAGTTATACATGTATTACGGTAATTGCATCCGAAACATTCTAAATCATTACAGTTATAGTAATACAGCAACTTATTTTAAGGTGGCAGTTCTTAGGTTCAGATCCCTTTGTGGTCAACAGGAGGTCATGATGATCGATTCTCTTCATCTGGTTGCAGAAGATGGAGCAAACCGCTGTTCATATTTTCATGCACATTTTTGTTACAAGCCCTGTGATGACCTGGCGACTTGTCCAGGGTGTACCCCGCCTTTCGCCCGTAGTCAGCTGGGATAGGCTCCAGCTTGCCTGCGACCCTGTAGAAGGATAAAGCGGCTAGAGATAATGAAATGAGATGAGATTTTTGTTACAACACTACTTCATCAGAGATAAGTAAAGGATCCCCGTAGATTTTCAAATCTATCGTATACCTAAGTAATCTATAACAAAACAGTTTAACTTGCATGTTGAACTTTAAGGTGAAATTTCAAATGTGTATACATTAATACTATTTAGGTCAGAAATCACTGAAACACTGGTAAAATCTATCCTATAATCATGGATCTAAAACCTCTCAGAGACCCTGAAAATGCACCTGAGAGCATCTATTTTCAAAAAATTTTCCGGGGGACATGCCCCCACACACTCCCCAGTTTCACTTCGCGCTGTTGGCACTCAGTTGTCTGTGTTTTATCATGCCAGAAATTAGGGCTTCACGTTTTTTCTGGGGAAAACACTGCAATATATCCCATTATGCATTGTGGTCGCACTGAAAGAAATCAAATTAAGAGTCTCAAATTTGACTTAATAAAGTCAGCGGCAAAGAAGAAAGAAAAGTATTCAGCCTTGATTAAAAGAAAAAAAAAGATGCAGGTACTTTGTATTGATTAATGTGGGAAATACGTTCATATGCTAAATATGCATTTATCACAAAAATACATGAATTTATTTTTTTTTGCGGTCCAAATCTTGCGCTCTGATTGGCTGGCGAGCAGGTCCGTATCCTACGATACGGACCCCAGTTACGGATCTCTGATGACTCACTCGTTCACAACAACAAACATAGTAGAATTTAATAAAGAAATAAAAGAAAACATTTCAGGAATCCTGAATGACTCCTATTTGTATAAATAGGGGACTACATAGGCGGCAAAATGTAGTTTTTTTTTTCCTGCCATGGAAGTGCACTTGTATACCGAGGAGAAAGCAATTTGCATTACAGCCGTGAATGAGGATTCAAAATGGCGGCTCGCCTCGCCTCGGTTTTCCCTTTCGGGCGCTCCCAGTTTCTGTTAGATTTTGTTAAAGAAAAAAAAAAAAAAAAAAAAAAAAATTATATATATATAAAAAAAAAAAATTTACCAGCTTAAGGTCGGTCCGTATGGTGAAATACCGTGACCTCAGCCTTGAATACTGACCTCGGCCCAGAGGGCCTCGCTCAGTACTTTCAAGACCTCGGTCACGGTATTTCACCATACGGACCGACCTTAAGCTGGTAAATATGTATTTATTATTTTGAAAACCTACCAGCTGACTGATCTGGCACATTTTAATTGTGCGCCAGTAATGACATAAATACCAGCGCGACAGACTAGTGTCCCAAAGTGTTTTTTCATTTCACCAATGAGCTCACTATATAGTCCTCTATACAGCGTTTCTGCAGGCTTGAACAAGTTCAATTTAAGTCTTTTTAAGACCTTTTTAAGACCATAACAGGTTAAATTTAAGACTTATGCCGCACAAAAAAAATAAAGAAAATTGGGAGAGCCTGAATTACTTTCAAAATAACAAAATTTATCATCATTCACCAATAAACTCATTACATCCCTAGGGTGCGCTCTTGCATTAATGAGGAACAGAAACATAACATGAAGTGGAACGTTATGGCATTAGATCATTGACAAACCGACTAAAATGGGGGTGTGGGGTGGGGTCAGAGAGGGAGAAAGGGATGTTAGGAAAGGGTTTTAAAAGGTTTGAAAACCACTGCATTACGCTAGATCATTAACAAATTGATTAAAGAGAGAGAGAGAGAGAGAGAGAGAGAGAGAGAGAGAGAGAGAGAGCACTACACTGCCGCAGCGGAACATTTGGGCAATGTTAGAATCGGGAAACATGGCCTGAGAAAGCTCCCCAATCTTGTCATTGCTTTTATATGAGTGATGCATTGTCACTGTGTTTTAAAATCCACAACACTTCGGCTTTTAAAGTTGCAGTGGAGCCAAAGACATCCCGCAAATCACTTGAGGATGAGGCATTCGATTCCGTACGGTTTGTGTGTTGTAACATGACAGTTCGCACGGAGTTAGCGGATACACCGTCTCGAGATGTGCTTGGACCTGACAACGGTGAACAAAATTGAGTGATGGCATGCGATTGCTGCAGACTTTTATGGGCAGCCTGGTGCTTCTCTGCTTTCGCGTGCGATTCCAGTGCCTTTACACCCAGGGTGCCGAGTTTGAGTGTTCTTTTGCACAATGTGCAGTACGCCTCAAACGGATTGTTTGGTACACGTTTTAACCAGTCTACGAAATCATTGTGTTCAAGCCAGCAGTCGTTAAACTTGCATTTGCCCATTTTGCTACAAACCATGACAATCTCCCTCGCTTCTTTTAGGCTCTACTGTCTAAATGCGCGCGTACCTGTGCATCACCATGCCAACCAGGCTAGACGTCGGATTCCACTGCGTCTCATTTGTAGTTTGCGGTGTAGCCTACTGATACTAAGTAGACCTAGCCTATATGACTAATTATGAATATCACCAACGCATTTAACAAAAAAAAAAAAAGCGACTGGTACCCCAATGGACGTAAGGATTTAAGACTTCACAAAATTACATTTAAGACCTACAATGCAAAATATGCTTGCATTTTAGACTTTTTAAGGCCTTAAATTAGGATTATCAAATTTTAGACTTTTTAAGACTCTGCGGAAACCACGTCTATATAGTAATTCCCTATGTAAGGACTAGGGAGTAGTAAACAAGTGAGCGATTTTGGACACAGGGTCAGAATCAAGAACAAGTTCCAGTTTACACAAAGGGGGAAAAGTAAAAATTGCGTCACTTTTACCTACAGTCTGCATGTAGATGACGAAATTCAGATTTCATCCAAAAGAAAGAGGAAAAAAACAAAAAACAAACCACACAACACACACTTTTCAGCCCCACAGTGTGATCATGGCCATGTTGCATTTAAAATCTGTAATTTCATATTTTGTAGCTTCCACTGCTAAATGACCCATACCAGGCTTTCGTCTAAACGGGGGAACAGGGGCGCTGCGCCCTCTTACTCTCGGCGTGCGCCCCCTTACCGACTCCGTGAAAACATCCCAGCAACACTACGTGACAATGTGTCTGATCATCAAAATGTTATAATTGCTCCAAAAATATTCCAATCATAGTAGATACACCGCCAGACGGTGCAAAAACAATCCGAATTGGCGTTTTCCAGACTGAGGCGCCATGTTGTTTAGTTGTTTACTTGTCGCGGCTGCTCTCGCGAGATTTGACATGGGTTACATAGAAGGTCAGCTGACTTGTAGAGCGAGATTTCTCGAGACTGAATGACCTTTCACCCACCGGCGTGGGAGCTTTTGACAGAAGTAGTTCGCGAGTTGTTTTTGTTGACACTTGGGCATTTAAAGATATCATCCCGCGGCACGAAAAGGAAGAAAGCCAAAGACTGTCCGGGACAGAAGAAGATTACTTCTTTCTTTTCAATGTTGACAGACAATTTGTTACAATTTCCCTCTCAGATAGCCTCAGAATGTCCCATTGGAGCATTTTTCAAAGGCTTTGCACGGCGGGGGGGGGGACAACCGGCACCATCCCCCCCCCCGCTTCGCTCCCTCGCCACGGTGAGCGCCCTCATACTAAATTTTTCTAGAAAAAATCCTGCATACCATAACAAATTACCCATGCTGAATTTAGTTACACCTTTCACCAGGGGACCAAACAAACCCAGAAATAATGCAATTAGTACAAGTCCCTATTAGTCATCATTCGAGTCAGACAATTTCTATTTTAGAAAATCACTAAGAAGACAATTTCCACTCGACATTACAGCACAGGAATCCTCACCAACCTGTTAAAGTTTCCGTTTCTGGAGATATCACAGAAAAGACAAGCGTCCCACAGTATTCACCTTGCTGCTATATTTACCTTGATACTACATTCTTATCTCTTTACAATTTTTACACTTCACCTAATCCATGTAAATTTCTCTCTTTCATATCGGCTAAATCCCAAACAAATTCTTATTCATTCCACGGTATCTGCTCACTACACAAGTTTAGACGTCTTGCACTTACACACCATAGAACGTTGTTGAGATGCAGCCAAATAAATATACAAAAAAGGTCTGCACTTCACATTCCCCCATTTTTAATAGAAAATTAATAATTGGCTCACTTGCTGCTTTGCTTTCTGACATTACTCAGACCAACAAACTTTCTTTACTGCTGGAGGTGGGGAGGAAAGGTCCTACCTGAAGGTGTGACAAGCAGGAGTGGGCGGAGCCGGTTGCCATGGAGGCATGAATAATGCAATAATCCCACGAATGGAGAAGTGGAAAGGTGCTGTGCCAGTCCTGCCAGATACAAAGCTCGCTTTCGAGAGTACTTCTGGTTTATGCCATCCATCGGATGCAGGATACTCTGAGAGGAAATAGCAATGGAACAATCATGACAGCAATTGAAGATCATCCTGATCTTTATTCTGCACAGACTAACTCCATCTTTTAAGATAAACATATTCACTGTATAAACTGTACATGGTATAATGGCAGCACATACACTACCGTTCAAAAGTTTGGGGTCACCCAGACAATTTTGTGTTTTCCATGAAAAGTCACACTTTTATTTACCACCATAAGTTGTCAAATGAATAGAAAATATAGTCAAGACATTTTTCTGGCCATTTTGAGCATTTAATCGACCCCACAAATGTGATGCTCCAGAAACTCAATCTGCTCAAAGGAAGGTCAGTTTTATAGCTTCTCTAAAGAGCTAAACTGTTTTCAGCTGTGCTAACATGATTGTACAAGGGTTTTCTAATCATCCATTAGCCTTCTGAGGCAATGAGCAAACACATTGTACCATTAGAACACTGGAGTGAGAGTTGCTGGAAATGGGCCTCTATACACCTATGGAGATATTGCACCAAAAACCAGACATTTGCACCTAGAATAGTCATTTACCACATTAGCAATGTATAGAGTGGATTTCTGATTAGTTTAAAGTGATCTTCATTGAAAAGAACAGTGCTTTTCTTTCAAAAATAAGGACATTTCAAAGTGACCCCAAACTTTTGAACGGTAGTGTATTTAGAGTTGTTCATTGAAAGGCCTAGAGAAACGTACCCCCTTCCTCCTTGGATAATAATAGTACAAATCCCGACAACGAAAACTTGTAATAGCAACCTACGTCGTAAATGTCGGGAACTTTCAGAATTTGTCGAGTTTAAATTTCTCGCCAAGGGAATCCTGGTACCAACGTTGCCATTATTAGCTGGCTTTCGCGTGATGTCACGAGCGGTTTTTCCACTGACGTCCACACAGCGTAGCTTCTGTCCGACTCTCGGCTAGATTACATTCGTTTTGACGGAAGCTTGCGACAGAACATGATGCAGAAAGAGAGACAAATCATTAAACTACAATCTACGACTGTTATGGAGAAGAAGGGGGAGAGAAAAAAAAAGGGAAAGCATCTGGAAAGTGATGTATCGCTGCCAGGTGCGGCAACACAAATGCCGTGGTGGGAGTGGCCCTGTTCCTTTTCCTGAAAGATAATCACTAATTAGTCAAGACTTTGCGACAATGAACTACAAAGCACTTTGTTTCCAACATACTGTAATTCTACTAACTTGAGGAATGCATCTTCAACTTCTAGTCATCCAAACCCCTTAAGGCACGGAAGTGAGCTTGCGCCAGGGTGAATAATGTCCCGAGGCGTAGTCCTAGTGGGACGTGCCCATGCTGGTTCGCAAAGGCTAGGGGACAGGGAGGTGAACGCAAAATCTCACTTTGCTGTGAGCTTCCCTAGCTGAGTTATGAATTTTTAAAGTCTGCCTGGATCAGTGACTCATATGGAAACTCAAAGCATGGAGTCGAGCTCACGCCGGGGCGAATAATGTCCCGAGGCGTGGTCCTACCGGGCTGTGCTGGTTCATAGGGGATCATATAGAGGGAGGTGCCTGTAAAATGTGGCTTCAATGGGACCTCCGGTGGCCGAGTTATGAGCGTTTAAAGGCCGGCTGAAACCGTGGATCAAATCGAAACAAAGTTCATCATTGTCACTGACCCCGCTCCCATCAGACAATTCTGGCTCGAACCGGTACGGTTCGATACCTCTCTCTTCTTCTCTATGGCTGGCCACTACTTCTCTCAGCGTGTTGTCATCAACTTGAACTGACAAAAAACTACTAAAACTTAAAGTTTCTCCCTCACTAAATTCCTGCTCGCTTTGGTCGCTCGTATTGTTATTTGTGGCCGACACACACCCATGACGTCACAAGGCTCCTGTCTGCTACTTCAGCCAGTATCTCACTGGGCTGCGACAGCTTGCGACAAATTGCGAACGTCATTCGCGAGAGAGTTTCAAAAGTGTCTTGAAACATTTGCGGGGCTTCTCAATTTCCTCGCATGAGTCGCAAAGTGTCGCTCCTTCGTCGCTGAAATTTTGAACATGTTCAAAAAATTTGTGCGACAAAATTTCTCTCAAAATAGCCGCAAATGCGTCGCTGGTGTTGCAAAGCCATCGCAAACCCTTCTCAAATCAGTTTCCGTGAGACTTCCTCTACTTCCCTGCCTGGTGAGGGAAAGCTGGGCTGCGACAGCCTGCGACTAGTTGGAGATGCAACAATTGTGGTAAAATATCTCATCTCATTATCTGTAGCCGCTTTATCTTGTTCTACAGGGTCGCAGGCAAGCTGGAGCCTATCCCAGCTGACTACGGGCGAAAGGCGGGGTACACCCTGGACAAGTCGCCAGGTCATCACAGGGCTGACACATAGACACAGACAACCATTCACACTCACATTCACACCTACGGTCAATTTAGAGTCACCAGTTAACCTAACCTGCATGTCTTTGGACTGTGGGGGAAACCGGAGCACCCGGAGGAAACCCACGCGGACACGGGGAGAACATGCAAACTCCGCACAGAAAGGCCCTCGCCGGCCACAGGGCTCGAACCCGGACCTTCTTGCTGTGAGGCGACAGCGCTAACCACTACACCACCGTGCCGCCCGTGGTAAAATATGTGAACATCAATTCAGTGTGATTCCAAGTGAAAATTGTCGCTAATTCACATATTTTATTGCAATTGTTGTGTCTCTGACTAGTCGCGGGCTGTCGCAGCCCAGTGAGATACTACCCTTCCGGGCGATTCTAAAAGGGCTAAATTTACTCGGCTTTCGTCTGCGAATATATCCGCTACGGTGCGGTTTAGAGAATAGTTACCTCTGTCCAAGGACTCAATAAACCTCACCAAATTCACTGCTATTCTGTTTTAGCGCAAAAAAAAAAAGCATTTCTCTAGGCCTTGAAATTATCAAGCTAAATCTGTAGCTTTATAGACGTTGACCAAGTTCCTGAGGAATGATCAAACTCTCAGTCATGAATTCTAAGAATCTTTACAGAAACTACAACTTACAGCAGGAATCGTGACAGCCAGATCAACAGAAACTCTTGGTTTGATGCAAGTTCCCAGAGGATAACTCCCAATTAAGTCCAGAGATTCAGGTGGCTCCATGTGGAACTTGCCCTTAGTCTCTTCAGGAACCAGGATGAACGGGACATCAATTCCCGACTCCGATAACCAAGACAAGTCTGACAACTAGATCAAAGAAAGACAGAAAGCATCTTCAGTGAATACAATGACAAGATGTAGACTCCAGAATATAATAGTAAATACTGCCTCAGACCAGCAGTGCTCTCAACACTGCGTACTAACTTCCACTACTGGTGTTTCAGGCACAGATTTCAGCAGTTCAGTGATTTGCTGTACAAAGCAATCCAGCTGTTTCTTCCTGCGTTCACTCAGCACCACCTCCTTGAGCAGTTCCTCCATCTGCAGGCCAGATCAAAAGGACACACACTGAACATAATACGGTCACACTGATGTTACATGCATGACCAATAAAGCACAGTAAATACCAGATCAATCACAGCAAGGTGTACCTGCATGCAACATCAACCTTGTTACAATAAAAAGCTCTTAGACGACAATAGTTCACACCAACACAACAAGCTGAAAACCTATTATTACAACCCCGATTCCAAAAAAGTTGGGACAAAGTACAAATTGTAAATAAAAACGGAATGCAATAATTTACAAATCTCAAAAACTGATATTGTATTCACAATAGAACATAGACAACATATCAAATGTCGAAAGTGAGACATTTTGAAATTTCATGCCAAATATTGGCTCATTTGAAATTTCATGACAGCAACACATCTCAAAAAAGTTGGGACAGGGGCAATAAGAGGCTGGAAAAGTTAAAGGTACAAAAAAGGAACAGCTGGAGGACCAAATTGCAACTCTTTAGGTCAATTGGCAATAGGTCATTAACATGACTGGGTATAAAAAGAGCATCTTGGAGTGGCAGTGGCTCTCAGATGGGAAGAGGATCACCAATCCCCCCAATTCTGCACTGACAAATATCAGCAATATCAGAAAGGAGTTCGACAGTGTAAAATTGCAAAGAGTTTGAACATATCATCATCTACAGCGCATAATATCATCAAAAGATTCAGAGAATCTGGAAGAATCTGTGCGTAAGGGTCAAGGCCGGAAAACCATACTGGGTGCCCGTGATCTTCGGGCCCTTAGACGGCACTGCATCACATACAGGCATGCTTCTGTATTGGAAATCACAAAATGGGCTCAGGAATATTTCCAGAGAACATTATCTGTGAACACAATTCACCGTGCCATCCGCCGTTGCCAACTAAAACTCTATAGCTCAAAGAAGAAGCCGTATCTAAACATGATCCAGAAGCGCAGACGTCTTCTCTGGGCCAAGGCTCATTTAAAATGGACTGTGGCAAAGTGGAAAACTGTTCTGTGGTCAGACGACTCAAAATTTGAAGCTCTTTATGGAAATCAGGGACGCCGTGCCATTCGGACTAAAGAGGAGAAGGACGACCCGAGTTGTTATCAGCGCTCAGTTCAGAAGCCTGCATCTCTGATGGTATGGGGTTGCATTAGTGCGTGTGGCATGGGCAGCTTACAAATCTGGAAAGACACCATCAATGCTGAAAGGTATATCCAGGTTCTAGAGCAACATATGCTCCCATCCAGACGACGTCTCTTTCAGGGAAGACCTTGCATTTTCCAACACGACAATGCCAAACCACATACTGCATCAATTACAGCATCATGGCTGCGTAGAAGAAGGGTCCGGGTACTGAACTGGCCAGCCTGCAGTCCAGATCTTTCACCCATAGAAAACATCTGGTGCATCATGAAATGGAAGATACGACAAAAAAGACCTAAGACAGTTGAGCAACTAGAATCCTACATTAGACAAGAATGGGTTAACATTCCTATCCCTAAACTTGAGCAACTTGTCTCCTCAGTCCCCAGACGTTTACAGACTGTTGTAAAGAGAAAAGGGGATGTCTCACAGTGGTAAACATGGCCTTGTCCCAACTTTTTTGAGATGTGTTGTTGTCATGAAATTTAAAAATCACCTAATTTTTCTCTGTAAACTGAGAAAATGTATCATTTAAACATTTGATATGTCATCTATGTTCTATTCTGAATAAAATATGGAATTTTGAAACTTCCACATCATTGCATTCCGTTTTTATTTACAATTTGTACTTTGTCCCAACTTTTTTGGAATCGGGGTTGTATTATTATTTGTTCATTTTAATAGGAGTCGACAAATGACTGTATTTATTAACACAGACCAAGTGCGTTTGATACAGACCAACAAAAAGAATCGTGACATATGCAGCTATTTGCTCAGTGTCAGATATTGCTCTCATAAGTGGATCGTATAGATGGGCTGCAAGAAAGCCGACTGAGATCTTACACAAATTCAGAATTTTTTAGACAGATGTTAAAGGAAATATAGCTCAGACAGACAAAGTAAATATGCATAATCTCTTAGAGAAAGCAAATGTTGCCTATGGGAAAGAATAATATTATTCATCAACAAAGTACTCAGGACAGATTTATCTCAGCGCCCCGCTTTATGTATTCTGGGCATAATAACAGAGGGAATAGAGTTATTATCCCAGCAAACTCATGCCCCTTTTCCACCAAAGCAGTTCCAGGGCTGGTTCGGGGCCAGTGCTTAGTTTGGAACCGGGTTTTCTGTTTCCACTGACAAAGAACTGGCTCTGGGGCCAGAAAAACCGGTTCCAGGCTAGCACCAGCTCTCTGCTGGGCCAGAGGAAAGAACCACTTACGTCAGCGGGGGGGCGGAGTTGTTAAGACCAACAACAATAACAAGACTGTGAAAGATCGCCATTTTTAAGCGACGAGAAGCAGCAGCTGTACAAACGCAAAGTCATCTATTATTATTATTATTATTATTATTATTGTTGTTGCTGCTTCTTCCGTGTTGTTTTTGCTTCGATATTCGCGTCAAGGTTTATGCAAACGTAGCAACGTAACTGACGTATACAGCGCCGTAATGACGTGGCTTCCCTTAGCATCGCGAGCTATGGAAAAGCAAACTGGTTCTCAGCTGGCTCGCAAGTTGAACGAGTTGTGAACCAGCACCAGCACTGGCCCCGAACCAGCCCTGGAACTGATTTGGTGGAAAAGGGGTATCAGTGGTGTAGGGTGGCCCTTACTACGGGATGTAGGATTGTTCTCAGACACTGGAAGTCAAAAAGTGTTATCCCATTTAACGAATGGGTGGGAGAAATAACCAAAATAGCTAGCTATGAACAACTGATTTTTAGGCTGAACAATAGGGAGGAGGCATTTATGAAAATATGGGGTCCATACATGAATTTCATACTAGATAGTTGATTGGAGTAGCTATACTGATGAATTTTCATGTAAACAGTAAGCCATGTCTGGATTGTGACATAAGGCTGATATATGGTGGGGTGGAGTCTGTGAGAGTAAAGGAGGTGAGAGAGATGTTGGTAATGTGAATCTTGTGCATGTAGACGTATGTAATTATTTCTATTTATTTTTATGTCCATATTAGTTTAATTTGTGCAAGTGTCTCTGTATGAGTAATATTTCTTTTTTTTCCCTTCTTTTTTTTCGGGTGTGTGTGTCAGGAATTATGTTGTCCTGTTCTTGTCGTTGTTCAGGTTCGTGTATGTTGATTCTTTTGCTGCATTGTTGAAAAGCAATAAAAAGTGAGTTACAAAAAGAAGAGAAAGCAAATGTTAATATTTTTAAGAAAGGTAATTTAAACCCCAGGGCTCAACATTAAGCACTGCCCGATTGCCCAGGACAAGTGAAACATGCATTCGGGCAAGTGGGATATGTCCCCGACATGCCCGACCGGGCAAGCTGGAATGAACATATATTACGAACTAGCACCACAAAAATTAGGCTTTTTCCTAAAAGCGTCCCTCACTACGTATCCGCCATTATATCTTGGCTGTCTTCTTAGTCTCGGTTGCATTTACTGCTTTGCAAGTTATTTTATATACCCCCACTGTTTGTAGTATGGTACGCATACTGTTTATAGACCCCTTGTGCATGACGTCACACATCACATAATAATTACAGCTGGGGTCAGACAGACACCGTCTTTCATGCAAGCAAGGCTTAATCTGTCTTCAATATGGTTAATTTTTGCGCTGTTTTTGCTTGTTCAAACAGAGGAATGGATAAAGGGCATTACCGTCTCCCCGATATCAAGAAAAATGTTAACAAATAGAAGCAAATGCCTCAAGAACAACGAAGAAATGAGTGGTTAAAGAATACGAGGAGAGGAGCTCAGCCTGAAAACTCCAGAGAAATTCATGATTGTATTTAAAATGTATTTTACAAAAACAAGAAGTCAGAAGTGGGGCTGGAAGAGTTTGATTAAGAATCTCGTTTTATTTGTTTTTTCTGCTCGCATTCGAGTTAGCTCCTTCATGAAGGTGATTGATTTTCTTACAGGTGAAGCCGCTTCCTTATTCAACACAGAAAACCCAGACTGGTTTCAAACAACTTGGGCATAAAAAAAAAAAAAAAAAAAAAAAAAAACACAACTCAACAAGCAGTGACATGTGCGATAAATCCCAAAAGAACAGAGCAGAGAGAGCTGGAGCTTTGTTTTTGTTATCAGAGGAACACAGTCTTGTGCAAAATATTTATATATCTGTTTTTTATATCATCTATCTCTAGGTTTATTTAAAAAACAAACAAACAAACAAACAAACAAAAAACCCCGTGCTGAGTCATGATAGACTGGCTGCACTGATTCAGTTACAGGTTGCCAGGTCTGTATAAGACACCCACAATGTACACATTAAACAATAATTTTAAACTCAAACATTGTCCTACCTGTCATGATTCAGTGCGGGGTTTTTTTTTTAAACCAAGAGATGGATGATGACAAAAAAAAAGATGTATAAATATTCTCAAACACAGCACTGTTCAAAAGTATTGGCACCCTATTGTTTTTCTTCATGCAAACTTAGTTATAGATTTCTATTTTATGATTTCTACATTATCGAGTAATGAACCTACAGTCAGGGAGAGTTCTACACAAACACACCGAACTTTACAACAGCTGCATGCATGTGAAATGGAAATAAATCGACTAAGGCAGGAAAAACTATTTTGGATAAAATTGTTATTGTTTGTTACAAGTTAAAAAAACAAAACAAAAAACCCAATAACCAAACTTAACAATAAACTTAATCAATAACTAAACTTCAACTCAATGTGTGATCATCATTTTGTGTTGCAATTCACAACTATTCTACGGTTTTACTAAAAAAAAAAAGTAGTTCTCGCAAAACAGAGGGCAAGTGGAAATTAACCCTCACTTGCCCCGTGGGTTTAAAAGTTGATGTCAAGCCCTGAACCCGTCCCAGCCGTTATACGCAATTTTACCAAAAAGTAAAGAAGCATCATATAACCCAAGGAAAAGCAATAGCCATCACCCTCAAATAAATTCCAATACATTTAATAATTCTTATGTAAAATAGACTAATTAAGTATAAATTGTAAATAGGATTTTTTAAGCATTTTTGTAATTTTTGTGCTTTGTATATATTTTAATGTTTTTAGCCATTTAATGTTTGTAACATAAAGATATATGTCTTTATCATAAGAAATAACGATTAAAAAAAGCTACAAGCATGGAGCCGTAAAACACATACTTTCTGTGAATTTCTAAACCAAAAGGTGACTAAAGGTAACTGACTTTTCAAACTAGGACCACATTCAAAAAAATTCTTTTTTTTTTTTGCAGATATGTATTTTTTCTGCGAATTCATGATCTAACAAAACAGGACAACCTTAAAAAGCATCTGGAATCTGTGCTCACCTGCATTTTGAGCAGACTACAGTGAAACAGAGACTCTGCCTCTTTCAGTTTGTTGAGCTCCTCCACAGTAGGGGCTTTGTACAATTCTCCTTTTGAGAGTTTAAGTGGGTGAAGGACACCATCCTCTGTGAGCGATGCACTTGCTTTCTTTTTGGATCCTTTGGGTTTCTTTGCACTTTCCTCTTCATCCTCAGATGGGTTCACTGTTTCCATCTGTGATGCAGCCAGTACACATTGTCAGAAAGGCACAACCATCACCAGACAGCAATGCTCCTATAATCCCTATAACCCTAATCATAAGAGTACCTGATATCCCATTTACAAGCCATTTATAAAGTAATATCGATTTAGTTCACTGTGAATATACAGAAGAAGGAACATCCTTAATGTGATCATGCAGACTAGAATGAGCTGACTAAACTAGAGCAAATCCGTACATGTGAAGAAACAGAACTGTCAAACCTCATTTTCCAGATCTTCAGCCGATACTTTACTTTTTCTCTTCATGTTAACGCGTGAATAAAGTCAATACTTTGTAATAAAATCCAAAACAATACATTGATTGATGCACATAACCAAGAAACCAGTGCAATTGGAAATTCTCACATGGAGAACATGCGGCACACAAACCATACAGACGGCTGTGTTGTGTTCTAACCTGTGATTGGTCCATTGTTCTCCTCTGTTTACCATTGGTGGAATATGCTTAGTCCCGCCTACAATCAAGGTTCTTCGAGACTGCAATGGAGCTGCACTTATTTTTTAAGTGCGGAAAAATAGCAGGATATATGTTGCACATAGCTTGACAATGTAGCTTATTACAACTGTTTCAAATGCGTGTATGATTGTTTTTTTTTTTTGCGACGTACAGTCGTCGCTGGATGATGACGACGAAATCATGATCTAGCGCATGCGCAGTTGTGCACGGGAGCGGCTGTGCACTGTGGTGAGATTGAAATGCAAATGTTTTGATCTTAAGTTCGTCTATGAGCGTCTCAGAAGAAAATAGAACTTTGAAAAATATAGAGATATATATTTGATTAGTTTCATTGTTTTTTGGTCAGTTGGCTGAATGATACAGTGAATAAAGTTTTGTAGCTGACGTTGTACACATCAGTTCTACATATTTTACACTGAGTCAGATGATGCTGATTATTTCCCTTGTGTTTTATAGACAATGGCGAATAAAGAAGTAAAATCGGCTCTAAAAAGTGCCAGAGACGCGATCAAAAACAAGGAGTTTAAAGAAGCTCTGAAACACTGCAAGGTGAGACATTTTAACCAGAAGTGACCACAGTGTTGACGGTTAATGTGATGATTTATCGCCCGCACGTTGACGGTTAATGTGATGATTTATCGCCAGCACGTTGACGGTTAATGTGATGATTTATCGCCCGCACGTTGACGGTTAATGTGATGATTTATCGCCAGCACGTTGACGGTTAATGTGATGATCTATCGCTTGCACGTTGACGGTTAATGTGATGATCTATCGCTTGCAGATTGACGGTTAATGTGATGATTTATCGCCAGCACGTTGACGGTTAATGTGATGATCTATCGCTTGCACGTTGACGGTTAATGTGATGATTTATCGCCAGCACGTTGACGGTTAATGTGATGATTTATCGCCAGCACGTTGACGGTTAACGTGATGATTTATCGCCTGCACGTTGACGGTTAACGTGATGATCTATCGCTTGCACGTTGACGGTTAACGTGATGATTTATCGCCTGCACGTTGACGGTTAACGTGATGATCTATCGCCTGCACGTTGACGGTTAACGTGATGATTTATCGCCAGCACGTTGACGGTTAACGTGATGATTTATCGCCTGCACGTTGACGGTTAACGTGATGATCTATCGCTTGCACGTTGACGGTTAACGTGATGATTTATCGCCAGCACGTTGACGGTTAACGTGATGATTTATCGCCTGCACGTTGACGGTTAATGTGATGATCTATCGCTTGCACGTTGACGGTTAACGTGATGATTTATCGCCAGCACGTTGACGGTTAATGTGATGATCTATCGCCTGCACGTTGACGGTTAACGTGATGATTTATCGCCAGCACGTTGACGGTTAACGTGATGATTTATCGCCAGCACGTTGACGGTTAACGTGATGATTTATCGCCAGCACGTTGACGGTTAACGTGATGATTTATCGCCTGCACGTTGACGGTTAACGTGATGATTTATCGCCTGCACGTTGACGGTTAATGTGATGATTTATCGCCAGCACGTTGACGGTTAATGTGATGATCTATCGCTTGCACGTTGACGGTTAATGTGATGATTTATCGCTTGCACGTTGACGGTTAATGTGATGATCTATCGCCTGCATGTTGACGGTTAACGTGATGATTTATCGCCAGCACGTTGACGGTTAACGTGATGATTTATCGCCTGCACGTTGACGGTTAACGTGATGATTTATCGCCAGCACGTTGACGGTTAATGTGATGATTTATCGCCAGCACGTTGACGGTTAATGTGATGATCTATCGCCTGCACGTTGACGGTTAATGTGATGATCTATCGCTTGCACGTTGACGGTTAATGTGATGATCTATCGCTTGCACGTTGACGGTTAACGTGATGATCTATCGCCTGCACGTTGACGGTTAACGTGATGATTTATCGCCAGCACGTTGACGGTTAACGTGATGATTTATCGCCTGCACGTTGACGGTTAACGTGATGATTTATCGCCTGCACGTTGACGGTTAACGTGATGATTTATCGCCAGCACGTTGACGGTTAACGTGATGATTTATCGCCAGCACGTTGACGGTTAATGTGATGATCTATCGCCTGCACGTTGACGGTTAATGTGATGATCTATCGCTTGCACGTTGACGGTTAACGTGATGATCTATCGCTTGCACGTTGACGGTTAACGTGATGATCTATCGCTTGCACGTTGACGGTTAACGTGATGATCTATCGCTTGCACGTTGACGGTTAACGTGATGATTTATCGCCAGCACGTTGACGGTTAACGTGATGATTTATCGCCTGCACGTTGACGGTTAACGTGATGATTTATCGCCTGCACGTTGACGGTTAATGTGATGATTTATCGCCAGCACGTTGACGGTTAATGTGATGATTTATCGCCTGCACGTTGACGGTTAATGTGATGATTTATCGCCAGCACGTTGACGGTTAACGTGATGATTTATCGCCAGCACGTTGACGGTTAACGTGATGATCTATCGCCAGCACGTTGACGGTTAACGTGATGATCTATCGCCTGCACGTTGACGGTTAACGTGATGATCTATCGCCAGCACGTTGACGGTTAACGTGATGATTTATCGCCCGCACGTTGACGGTTAACGTGATGATTTATCGCCCGCACGTTGACGGTTAATGTGATGATTTATCGCCAGCACGTTGACGGTTAACGTGATGATCTATCGCTTGCACGTTGACGGTTAACGTGATGATTTATCGCTTGCACGTTGACGGTTAACGTGATGATCTATCGCCTGCACGTTGACGGTTAACGTGATGATTTATCGCCAGCACGTTGACGGTTAACGTGATGATTTATCGCCTGCACGTTGACGGTTAACGTGATGATTTATCGCCAGCACGTTGACGGTTAACGTGATGATTTATCGCCTGCACGTTGACGGTTAACGTGATGATTTATCGCCAGCACGTTGACGGTTAATGTGATGATTTATCGCCAGCACGTTGACGGTTAATGTGATGATTTATCGCCTGCACGTTGACGGTTAATGTGATGATTTATCGCCAGCACGTTGACGGTTAATGTGATGATTTATCGCCAGCACGTTGACGGTTAATGTGATGATTTATCGCCTGCACGTTGACGGTTAATGTGATGATTTATCGCCTGCACGTTGACGGTTAACGTGATGATTTATCGCCAGCACGTTGACGGTTAACGTGATGATTTATCGCCAGCACGTTGACGGTTAACGTGATGATTTATCGCCAGCACGTTGACGGTTAACGTGATGATCTATCGCCTGCACGTTGACGGTTAACGTGATGATCTATCGCCTGCACGTTGACGGTCAACGTGATGATTTATCGCCAGCACGTTGACGGTCAACGTGATGATTTATCGCCTGCACGTTGACGGTCAACGTGATGATTTATCGCCAGCACGTTGACGGTCAACGTGATGATTTATCGCCTGCACGTTGACGGTCAACGTGATGATCTATCGCCTGCACGTTGACGGTCAACGTGGTGATCTATCGCCGGCACGCTGGCGGTCAACGTGGTGATCTATCGCCGGCACGTTGACGGTCAACGTGGTGATCTATCGCCGGCACGTTGACGGTCAACGTGGTGATCTATCGCCGGCACGTTGACGGTCAACGTGGTGATCTATCGCCGGCACGTTGACGGTCAAGGTGGTGATCTATCGCCGGCACGTTGACGGTCAACGTGGTGATCTATCGCCGGCACGTTGACGGTCAACGTGGTGATCTATCGCCGGCACGTTGACGGTCAACGTGATGATTTACCGCCGGCACGTTGACGGTCAACGTGATGATCTATCGCCGGCACGTTGACGGTCAACGTGATGATCTATCGCCGGCACGTTGACGGTCAACGTGGTGATCTATCGCCGGCACGTTGACGGTCAACGTGGTGATCTATCGCCGGCACGTTGACGGTCAACGTGGTGATCTATCGCCGGCACGCTGACGGTCAACGTGGTGATCTATCGCCGGCACGCTGGCGGTCAACGTGGTGATCGATCGCCGGC
Organism: Neoarius graeffei; assembly: GCF_027579695.1. Lineage (NCBI taxonomy): Eukaryota > Metazoa > Chordata > Actinopteri > Siluriformes > Ariidae > Neoarius > Neoarius graeffei. The sequence goes on along the minus strand of NC_083592.1, from coordinate 27,454,034 downwards.
ACGCTGGCGGTCAACGTGGTGATCGATCGCCGGCACGCTGGCGGTCAACGTGGTGATCGATCGCCGGCACGCTGGCGGTCAACGTGGTGATCGATCGCCGGCACGCTGGCGGTCAACGTGGTGATCGATCGCCGGCACGCTGGCGGTCAACGTGGTGATCGATCGCCGGCACGCTGGCGGTCAACGTGGTGATCGATCGCCGGCACGCTGGCGGTCAACGTGGTGATCGATCGCCGGCACGCTGGCGGTCAACGTGGTGATCGATCGCCGGCACGCTGGCTGTCAACGTGGTGATCGATCGCCGGCACGCTGGCGGTCAACGTGGTGATCGATGGCCGGCACGCTGGCGATCACGATGGAGGAAATAATTATTTGATCCCTTGCTGCTTTTGTAAGTTTGTCCACTGACAAAGAAATGAATTTGAATTTAAATTTATAGAGCGCATAATTTATAAAAATATTCTTATGCGCTTTACAAGATATAAAAGTATTTAAAAAAAACAAAAAAAAACTAAAATCCGATTTACATGTTTATAATAAATAATGTTCTTTAAATAAAAAAAGTCTTTAATTTAGATTTGAAAATGTTCACGTCGCCTGAATTCCTTATATCAAGGGGAAGGCTATTCCACACTTTTGGGCCAGTAACCGCAAAAGATCTATCACCAAATATTTTACACTTGGTTCGAGGAACAGTGAGATGTTGTCCATCACTCCACAGTTCATAGCGGTTAGCTCGCTTCCTTTCCAACATTCCACATTATGTAGGATGGAGCTGAGCCTTGAAGAGCTTTGAAAACAATCAGTGCGATCTTGAACTTGATCCGTGAAACCACAGGGAGCCAGTGGAGCTGGAAGAGCGCCGGGGTTATGTGGGCATACCGTGGGAGAAGACAAGTCACCCGCGCTGCAGCATTTAGGACATGCTGTAAGCGGTTAAGTTGGTATAGATAGTTTTCACCGACGTCACGGCATTCCGGGGAACGCCCCCCAGCTGCCATCTTGGAGGGCAAACAAAACGGACCATCGCCACTACCGGCTACGTTATCTCGGACGAATTTATGAAGTTATATAGTCAGTTTTCTAAAATAAAGATCAATGTCGGCAAAATCAAGCAACCAGAAGTATATAGATACATTATTAGACGACATCTCACGACAACGGTATGCAGCCAAACTGGCCTTGATTGGGGGAATTGGCCCCTACGAAGTGGACAAAGATGCATTTTCAAGTGACTATGCAGGACTGCCAAAGCCTGACACTGCCAAAGCCTGCTCCAAAGCCTGAAACTGACTTCAAGGCTGTCTGATATTTACAACTTTATATATTCATAGCGCGCCTTTTGGCGGATGCCGCCTGAATCGCGCAGATCCGGGTTTTTTTTTTTTAGGGGGGGGGTGTTGGAGTGTCTGATTATAATTTCAAAGTAAATTCTGTATTAAAATTACTAAATAAGCAAATCTGTTACAGTCCATGAAACAGGAAGTATAAGGATTAGAAAAAAACAGTTTAAATCAGGAAGCTGCGCACATTTGCGCAGTCCTGCACACCGCTCGGGCTACACAAATGTGCGCAGCTTCCCGATTTAAATTGTTTTTTTCTAATCCTTATACTTCCTGTTTCATGGACTGTAACGGATTTGCTTATTTAGTAATTTTAATACAGAATTTACTTTGAAATTATAATCAGACACTCCAACCCCCCCCCCCCCCCCCCCCCCAAAAAAAAAAACGGATCTGCGCGATTCAGGCGGCATCCGCCAAAAGGCGCGCTGTTTGCATCCCAAACACAAATTAAATCATACAGAATAGACCTAAAATGTTTTTCAAAAATGACCTTTGCGTGAGTGAAGTGACAAGTTTCAAATAGAAACGTGACAAACGAGCGATATTAAGTGTACATTACAATGTAAACGTACACTCAGCGGTTCCAGTTAGGCATTCTCCAGAGATTGTTCACATGATGTTTTGGCTTCCAAAAACAAACTTAAACACAATTGATTGTTTATTTAAACAACTTACCACTTATAAAATGATCGGAACAGACTTTGCTGTGTTTGGAAGGCTGATAATCCTTGCGGTTGATTCTCGCAAGCCATAGATTTTTCCTTTGTATGAGTTTGTTTGCTCGCCTTCGTGCTCCCGTACAGTGGGAATTCCATAAAAGCTCCGCTTGACTTCATCATCTGACCTATTACGACAGCCGTGAATACAACAGGTGTGCACCATTGCTAGCTTTAAATAGTAGTAATGTAACTATAAATGCAAATAATATATAAATGAATGTAACTTGCGCGCTACAATATGTGCTCAGTGACCCGTACGGTAAGCTAGCCCTCCAAGATGGCCGCCACCAGGGAATCCCCGACTCTGTGACGTCATGTGAAAACTATCTATTGAGAGACACCGTAGAGCAGAGAATTGCAGTAGTCGAGATGAGACATCACGAAAGCATAAACAAGGGTCTTGGTGGCGTCTTGTGAAAGAAACTTCCTTATCTGCCTTCTCTTATAAAGCCCGAAAAAGGCTTTACTGCAGACTTTACCAATGTGCACGTCCATGGACATGTGCGAGTCAAACCACACCCCGAGGTTGCGTACAGAAGAGACTGGCTTAATCTCGGAGGCACCGACATGCACAAAATCAATGTTAACTTTCTCGAGTTGTTGACGGGAACCAATAATAAGAAACTCAGTTTTACCATCGTTGAGCATCAACATGTTATGGCTCATCCAAACGCGAACGTCAATGAACATTCTATAATTTTAATGGTAGGTTTATTTGAACTGTGAGAGACAAAACATCAAAGAAAATCCAGAAAATAACTTCATATAAAAGATATAAACTGATTTGCATTTCTTTGAGTGAAATAAGTATTTGAACCCTTGGGCAAACAAGACTTAGTATTTGGTGGCAAAACCCTTGCTGGCAAGCACAGCGGTCAGACGTTTCTTGTAGTTGACCAGGTTTGCGCACATGTCAGGAGGACTTTTGGTCCACTCCTCTTTGCAGATCATCTCTAGATCATTAAGGTTTTGAGGCTGTCGCTTCGCAACTCGGAGCTTCAGCTCCTTCCATAGGTTTTCTATGGGATTAAGGTCCGGAGACTGGCTAGGCCACTCCATGACCTTAATGTGCTTCTTCTTGAGCCACTCCTTTGTTGCCTTGGCTGTATGTTTTGGGTCATTGCCGTGCTGGAAGACCCATCCACGACCCATTTTCAGTGTCCTGGCAGAGAGAAGGAGGTTGTCACTCAGGATTTTACGGTACATGGTCACGTCCATTCTTCCGTTGATGTGGTGAAGTAGTCCTGTGCCTTTAGCAGAGAAACACCCCCAAAGCATAATGTTTCCACCTCCATGCTTGACAGTGGGGATGGTGTTCTTCGGGTCATAGTCAGCATTTTTCTTCCTCCAAACACCGCGAGTTAAGTTAATGCCAAAGAGCTCGATTTTGGTCTCATCTGACCACAGCACCTTCTCCCGATCACTCTCCGAATCATTCAGGTGTTCATTGGCAAACTTCAGATGGGCCTGCACATGTGCCTTCTTGAGCAGGGGGACCTTGCGGGCACTGCAGGATTTTAATCCATTACGGCGTAATGTGTTACCAATGGTTTTCTTGTAGTGTTTAGCACGGTCGCCTCACAGCAAGAAGGTTCTGGGTTCGAACCCAGCGGCCGGCGAGGGCCTTTCTGTGTGGAGTTTGCATGTTCTTCCCGTGTCTGTGTGGGTTTCCTCCGGGTGCTCCGGTTTCCCCCACAGTCCAAAGGCATGCAGTTAGGTTAACGTGGGGCAGCCTTGGGCTGAAGTGCCCTTGAGCAAGGTACTTAACCCCTGACTGCTCCCCGGGCGCTCTGGTGTGGCTGCCCACTGCTCTGGGTGTGTGCGCGCGTGTGTTCACTGCTTCAGATGGGTTAAATACACAGGATGAATTTCACTGTGCTTGAAGTGTGCATGTGACAAATAAAGGTTTCTTCTTCTTCTTGGTGACTGTGGTCCCAGCTGCCTTAAGATCATTCACAAGCTCCTCCCGTGTAGTTCTAGGCTGGTCTCTCACCTTTCTCATGATCCTTGATACCCCATGAGGTGAGATCTTGCGTGGGACCCCAGACCGGGGTCGATTGATGGTCATTTTGTATTTCTTCCATTTTCGAACTATTGCACCAACAGTTGTCTCCTTCTCACCCAGCTTCTTGCTTATGGTTTTGTAGCCCAGTCCAGCCTTGTGCAGCTCTACAATCTTGTCCCTGATATCCTTAGGCTGGGCAGACACTGTGCGATTTTTGGCCCGATTTTGACACGATTTTCACTCGTGCGACTATTTTGGAGATCGGGCCGATTTTTGGCTCAATCGTGCGTCTCGGATCGTGTAGTATACATGGGGTAACGACAAACGATTAACACCTCACGACCTCCTCCCGATCGATCGGATGAAAATCAAACGTTTGAAATCCTGGTCGCCCATCGTGAGGCTATCGCACTGTTGAAGCAGTGTCACGAGCCGATTTACCTCAACCTGTCACACTACACATGCGCGAACACAGATACGGAAGAGAAAACAAAACACTGAGCAGCACTTCCGGTCTCCTCTTCTTCTTCACGTTTAGAGATGGGATTTATGGCTCTTTGATGGGATCCGCATCTTTGTGATCCGTTCTTTGAAAAGAGCCGTTCAAAAGACTGGCTCATTTGGCTCTTTTTTTAAATATTTATTCAGTTTTAAGAAGACAGCGTCTAAAGAAGCCAGATCCCTCTGCTTAGACAGTGACATCAGTATTTCTGGACATACCTTTTATATAAAGCAACCTAGACTTACATTACTGTAACCCCTAAACGCTCATAAATAACCATTAAAAAACAATGAGGGCTTCAATGAATGTCCATGCAGAACGGCTTTTCTCATCTCATCTCATTATCTCTAGCCGCTTTATCCTTCTACAGGGTCGCAGGCAAGCTGGAGCCTATCCCAGCTGACTACGGGCGAAAGGCGGGGTACACCCTGGACAAGTCGCCAGGTCATCACAGGGCCGACACATAGACACAGACAACCGTTCACATTCACACCTACGGTCAATTTAGAGTCACCAGTTAACCTAACCTGCATGTCTTTGGACTGTGGGGGAAACCGGAGCACCCGGAGGAAACCCACACGGACACGGGGAGAACATGCAAACTCCACACAGAAAGGCCCTCGCCGGCCCCGGGGCTCGAACCCAGGACCTTCTTGCTGTGAGGCGACAGCGCTAACCACTACACCACCGTGCCGCCCACGGCTTTTCTGTAAAAAAAAAAAAAGAACCCACTCAAGAACATAGTTATCAAGAACACAAGAATATTTTATAGAAAAACACTTGTTTTACAAAAATACTTAAGTCTGAGATACAAAATAGATACAACTAGACAAACAGATAAATAAAATACACAAAAATAGAACAAACAAAATGACGATAGAATAAATTAAATGAACGTCCGTGCAAAGTAGTTTTCCCACAATATTATCATTAATATCACACAACAACATTATAAACTATCTGAAACACAGTACAGAAAAAGAAAGGCTCCCCCAGCTCGAGGCTCGGTTCTCATCGTTCATGCCTAGGAGCCGTTCAAAAGAATCGGTTCGTTCGCGAACGTCACAACACTTCACGTTGCAGTTCCGGATACAAGAATCTGGAAGTATGGAAGTACAGTGTGAGCAGTCAGATCGCATCCGAGCATCGGATCGTATAGTGTGAGAACAGGAATCGTAAGCTGCGTGCTGTTTACCCCTGCGATTCACTCGTACAGTGTGAGCAGCAGCTAAATACCGCGATTGAAAAAATCGCACAGTGTCTGCCCAGCCTTAGACAGCTCTTTGGTCTTGCCCATATTGGAGAGGTTGGAGTCTGATTGATTGATTGATTGATTGATTGATTCTGTGGACAGGTGTCTTTTGTACAGGTGTCAATTTAAGACAGCTGTCTTTAATGCAGGTAACGAGTTGATTAGGAGTGTCTAACTGGTCTGTGGGAGCCAGAACTCTTAATGGTTCGTAAGGGATCAAATACTTATTTCACTCAACGAAATGCAAATCAATTTATATATTTTATAAAATGTGATTTTCTGGATTTTCTTTTTGATATTCTATCTCTCACAGTTCAAATAAACCTACCCTTAAAATTATAGACTGTTCATATCTTTGCCAGTGGGCAAACTTACAAAATCAGCAAGGGATCAAATAATTATTTCCTCCACTGTAATGTGATTTATCACCACAGCTTTAATGGTAATGTGATGATTTATCACCAGCATGTTGATGGTTAATGTGACGATTTATCATCACAGCTTTAACGGTTAATGTGACGACTGATCACCGCAAGCGTTGACGGTTAGGGTGGCACGGTGGTGTAGTGGTTAGTGCTGTCGCCTCACAGCAAGAAGGTCCGGGTTCGAGCCCCGTGGCCGGCGAGGGCCTTTCTGTGCAGAGTTTGCATGTTCTCCCCGTGTCCGTGTGGGTTTCCTCCGGGTGCTCCGGTTTCCCCCACAGTCCAAAGACATGCAGGTTAGGTTAACTGGTGACTCTAAATTGACCGTAGGTGTGAATGTGAGTGTGAATGGTTGTCTGTGTCTCTGTGTCAGCCCTGCGATGACCTGGCGACTTGTCCAGGGTGTACCCCGCCTTTCGCCCGTAGTCAGCTGGGATAGGCTCCAGCTTGCCTGCGACCCTGTAGAATAGGATAAAGTGGCTAGAGATAATGGATGGATGGATGTTGATGGTTAACGTGATGATTTATCACCACAGTCATAGTGTTTTAATAACACAGTGCTTTTTGCACAAAGTGTATAAATCTTCATGTGTTCCTAAAGGCCGTTCTGAAGCTTGAGAAGAATAACTACAATGCCTGGGTGTTTATTGGAGTTGCAGCAAGTGAGCTGGAGCAGCCCGAGCAGGCGCAGACAGCCTACAGGAAAGCTGCAGAGCTCGAACCTGAGCAGCTGCTTGCATGGCAGGTTGGTACTAAATACTGCACCTGGATTCATTTATTATCTCATCACATTACATCAGTACCACTGTTTTCCCTGATACATGGAGTAATTCATAAAACACAGGTTTTCTGTTGGACCAGCCAGTGGCTTTGTAAGAAGTATAAGCAAATTCACTGAACTAAAATCAAATATCTATCAATATCTCAACAAAGAAACTATTAAGGGTGAGCGATGCATTTTGTCACAGCAGTTAATTGATGGCATAAAAAGAATGACGTGAGGCAGTGTATTACATACTAGGGATCGACCGATATGTTTTTTTCAGGGCCGATACCGATTATTATGGAATTGGGATGCCGATAACCGATAAATGTAAACATTATAATTCACATGAAATTAACCATAGCACACACTGACACAGACCTTCATATCCATGAAATGTATGTTTAATTGTAAAATTGAACATGAAATTTTGTGCAGGGAGATGCCAGCAGCATTTGTACAATAAAGTCAAACATTAGTTAGAATAAAATGAGAAAAAAAAATATTCACCAATAAAAAAAATAAATCACTCCCTACTATATTACAGCTCACCATTTTCAGTGGAAAATAAATGAAAATACACTCTGGATTCTGGATAGAGAAAGTGAGACCGGAGTGTTAAAAGCTCTGGTTAAAAGGAGCGGCTGCTCCTTTAAGAGTATAATTGCTTTCCGAATCAGAAGCGCGAGCGAGGAGAATCACTTGCGCAAGAATTATAAATACTAGTGGAGTACATTACAGCGCAATGTGAAGTAGCATAAGAACATTTAAGTCAAGAGTTTAATTGATGTATTTCGTTCATTACCGTTTATCCAAGCAAGTGCGCATCCACGACACAATTAATGTTCAAATAGCACTTTATAAAGTTACCTAACATATACAAGTGCAATGCGCTTTTTGAGCACGAGTCACATCATGAAGTTTACTCATCACCATAACAAATAGCCAGTAGGCTTGCGCTAGCCTACAGAACACACACACTACGTTTTATTTCGTCTTCCCTTGACCACCTCTCTGTATGGCTGTCATTCTACTGTTCGAGTAGAACTACTGACACATTCACAACGTTTCCAGACGGGGATTTAAAAATGACTGCAGCCTACGTTATGCTGGGGACTGCTTACTATGGACAACATTACATGTAGTTTCAGTGAGACTAGTTGGTTGTAGGCTAATTCAAGTGCCGTAAGCTAAGTTTGCCTGGCTACACAGATGCAAATGGACAATTTTAACGAGTAGTAGATGAAGAATGTAAACATGTAATGATGTTGTGCTTTTGCAACTTGTGTGTTTGTGACTTATTGCGGCAAAAGCAGCGTGTCCTTACCTTGAAGTGGGATCTGCTTCTGCCCGAGTGCTCGTACGGCCGCCTTGAAACAGTTCACAGCGTTTAGCTACGCGTGTTGATTGGCTGTATCCCTTGTGCGGCTTCTGCCCGAGTGCGCGTACGGCCGCCTTGAAACAGTTCACAGCGTTTAGCTACACGTGTCGATTGGTTGTATCCCTTGTGCCAAACAAATCAGATGTTGTGGTGGGCGGGACCGTGTTCTTGAACTCAGAGAGGCGAGTGCAGGAAAGGACGTGCAGTGACAGTCGCGTTAGGAACGAAATGGCTGCAAAAAGGCATGTTATCGGCATATCGGTGGAAATTATGGCCGATACCGATAACCCTAAAAATGCAGAATATCGGCCCGATATATCGGCCAGGCCGATTATCGGTTGACCCCTATTACATACACACTTATGCCGCTTTTCCACTACAAACGCGGCTGAGCCGTGCCGTGCCGAGTCGAGCTGAGTCGAGCTGAGCGGGGCTGTTGGAGTTGCATTTCGACTACAACCGTGCTGAACCGTGCTGGCTGGAAGTGGGTGGACACATTGGGTGGAGTTAGCGAAAGTGGGTGGACGTCATGTGATGTCGTTAAGCAGCGCAAACAGTGACATCAGTGACAGTGGCGGAACAAGTCAGAGCCGGGCCGGGGGCGGGGCAAATGACCGGACCCTTTATTAAAGCTTATCATAACATCATTTTAGGCTACAAAATGTCCGCAACTGCGGTGTTTACCAATTTCAACACTACCGGGTGCAACTATGTTATTTAGTACATCAAGTCCTTCAAACGAACATGTAACTCAGAAACAAAAAACATTAGGATACTGTACATGGCTCATAATAAAACATCAATAGCCTATACTGCGCACATTATTTGAAGGGCATACGAATGAGCGCTCAGAGGTTGCAGCAGTGACAGGAAGAGTCAGAAATAAAAGGAGGGCGGTGCAAACCTCACTGAATGCACTGTGTTTACCAATTTCAACACTACGGGGTGCAACTATGTTATTTTGTACATTAAGTCCTTCAAACGAGCATGTAACTCAGAAACAAAAAAACATTCGGCTACATACTGTACATGGCTCATAATAAAACCTCAATAGCCTACTGCGCGCATTATTTGAAGGGCATACGGCGAGCCTTGCGCTCCGCGAACTCGTCCATGATGCTCTGTATGTCACTGATTCAGTGAGCTTTTAAGCGGTAGTCTCACGACCCGAATAGTAAACAATAAACATGGAGGACATGGAGTCGTTAGTGTTGCTGGTCTTGGTGCTGTGGCTTGACAACGCCAACAGATACTGGCAAGAGCGTATAGATGAGGCGAGGCGCATAAGGCTTCAGAAATTCTCGTAATTCGTAATTATTCTTCTTCCGGGTTTGCGGTGTTTACAGATCCCAGCGCGCTCGCGGGGCGTGTGTGGGCATGTGAGGACACTCCTCCTCACCAATCAGTGCACAGGGGAGTGTCTGCTCACGCCCCCAGACTCAGTCAGCACGGTTTGGCTCGCTTCAGCCCCACTCCAAAACGGTGCGAGTTTTAGGGGCTAAGCAGGGCTGAAACGAGCTGAGTCGTGCTGGTTTTTGGTAGTCGAAACGCGAGCCGTGTCGGGCTGAAGTGAGCTGAAGCGAGCTGAAGTGAGCTGAAAAAGGGTAGTGGAAAAGGGCCATATATGTCAGATAATCAGCTGTATTGTAACCCTTTTGTTCAAACAAAAAACCCACTGCATTTATGGTCCTGCCATCTGTCCTTTTGTGTAATTTGTGCTTTAATTAAACAGCATGTGCTTAGTCAGTCTAATTTTAGTTTCTCCCTCAAAGACATTTTAGAGAAAAGGATGACCGAGTAAATAATCCACATTGTTTGCATGCATTACACCTGCTGTGTCTCACATGCACCTTTTCAATCATTATTGATGTTGTATTAAGGACGTGTCAGTGGCATGGGCTAAAAAAAAAATCCATCCATCCATTATCTATACTGCTTATCTGTCAGGGTCATGGGGGAAGCTGGAGCTAATCCCAGCTAATGTCGGGTAAGAGGTGGACCCTGGCACGTTGCCAGTCTATCACAGGGCTAATATTGAGACAAATGGGCTAAAAAAAATTATCAGCCCAAATGGAGATCAGATTGTTAGGTTTATATAAGTATTATTCTTATAAGTATTATTATTAAAATGGTGACAAAATTAAGAGTTAACTTAAGGTTCAGTTAAAAATTACCTCCTGTCACCATTTTAATGATAATACTTATAAGAATAATAAGAATAATACTTAGGTTTATATAACACAAACCTAGACATGACTGTCTACTGTCGCTGATGGTCTGAATGAACGTACACTCTGGACTAGATAGAATCCACCATAGCCATGTTTCTTCATATCATTCTGTTTTGTTTTTCTTTTTTTTTTTCTCTCTCACAACTGTTGGTGGTGCTGTTGCACTTGCTTCCACTTAAGACATTTATTAACTAAATAATTTAACATGGATGGAAAAAATGAAACCTTGTATTACACCCCGGATGCGGTGAATCTTTCAAGCATGCTGACACCAGGATCCTAACGTTTTCCATAACAATATGTTTTGGTGTTTATTTGTATTAAAAATAGAATTGAAAAAGAGACTTATGAATCTGTAGATTGGCGTAACATTAGCAATATCCCGTGGCTGAAAAAGATGAATGAGGGTGTGCGTATGTACTGTATTACTTCTAGAGCAAAGTCAATCTTTTAAATGTCTTTAATACATTTTTTTATGCATAACCATTAGTCTTGTCGTGAATTTCTTTTCCAGGGCCTTGCAAATCTCTATGAAAAAAGTGATCAAGCAGACTTCAAAGCCGAGTTGCCCAAAATCTATCAAAAACTCATAACGTTGTATGAAACGTGAGTATTCCCTGGCTAAGACATGGTACTTTTATTTTTTTATCTTCTATCTTCTTGTGTTTATATTTTGTTTTACCTGTCTGTGTTTTCAGTTCGGATAAAGTCAAATGCTTTGAAGTGAGCAAGAAGTTAGTGGACATATATCAGACCGAAAAGAACTACTTACAGGTAAGAGAATGGGAGTCAGATAACTCATGTATTTATAGTTAGAATTAAGTGAGAGCAAAATTTGTGGCTGTTGCCGTGGTGTGATGCGGCCATTGCCGTGGTGTGATGTGCAGGTGGCGAGGGTGTGGCGGCGCCTCATTCAGGTGAGAGAGGCAGAGGATGGGATTGAGAACTTCGAGCTGGTTGAACTCTGGAGAGAAATGATCAGGCTGCTCCTGGGCTCAGTGGAACAACAGGACAACGAGACGCAGCAACATGTGAGCGGTTATTAAATTGTATAAACAGGAAGTACTGTTTTTGATAAAGTCTGCTAGATGTTGTAGTTAGAGTTAGTTAAGTAGAACTAGACTGCATTTACGCAGAGAAAATGCAAAGTGTGCTTGCTGAGCTGTAGCAGAACAGAAGAAGGAAAGGAAAAGACGAGTGCGGGTCAGACCCGATTGCACGAATGTGTCAAGGGAGTTAGGCTGAAGTATCACGTGAAGTTTGGTGTGTCTCTGATGGAGCGTGTCTGAGTAGGACGACTCGATTCATGAGCCCTGTTCATTCTCTACAGGGGAAAAAAAATGACAAGAACGAGAGAACGGGTGCGTCGATCCAAAAGCTGTATACAAGCACACTACACCAGTGGATATGTGGTGAAGTGTTACTGAGCAAAACTCCATTCATTTGAATGGGGCCAAAAATCAATGGAAGCGTGTGGAGGGAAAAAAAGGATGCGTGAAAACCAAGGAAAAGACAAGTGTGGGTCTCAGATGAGGGGATGGATATGTGTGGGGACTTACATGGTGAAGTTTCTTGAAGTTTGGTCACTCGGTTCAAAAATTTGATGGAGAGCAAAAGCTTTTTTCCCCGAAACTCCATTCATTTTCAATGGGGCCAAAAATGAATGGAAGTGAATGGATGTAAAAGTGGGGCACAAAAAGAAAGGAAAAAACGAGTGCGGATCAGAACCGAATGCGTACATGTGTCTGGGGAGTTGGCCTGAGGTATCACATGAGGTTTGGTGCGGCTGCGATGAAGCGTGTCCGAGCAGGACAATTTGATTCGTGAGCCTTATTCATTCTCTATGGGGAAGAAAAACGACAAGAACGAGAGAACAGGTGCATCAATTCAAAAGCTGCATACAAGCACACTACACCGCTTCAAGATGGACGTTTCTGAGTTGGAACGGTGTTGGTATCTCAAAAGCTGTAGGAGGAGTAGCGGCTCCAAAAAACAGGTGTACAGGAATAACGAGACTGCATTTCCGCAGAGAAAATGCAGTGTGCTTGCTGAGCTGTAGCAGAACAGCTATCATGCTAGCATGCCAGCATGCTAACAGTTAGCATACTAACATGCTAACAGTTAGCATGCTAATAGTTAACATACTAACATGTTAAAAGCTAACATGTTAACAGAACATGCTAATAGATAACATGCTAACAGCTAGCATTCTAACATGCTAATGATTAACATGCTATTTAAAATTTTAACACTAAGGCTAATATGCTGACAGCTATCATGTTAACAGCTAACAGGCTAACATGCTAATGGCTAGTATGTTAACTTTTAGCATGCTAACATGCTGAGGGTGATTTACTAACATGCTAACAGTTAGCATGCTAACATGCTCAGGCGAACTCACTAACAGCAAATATGCGAACTCTGCATGCTACCATGCTAATCCTAACATGTTAACAGCTCTCATGATAGCATGCTAATGATGAACATGCTAACAACTTGCAAGCTAACAGCAGGCATGATATCGTAATGGGTAACATGCTAACAGCTACCATGGTAACACGTGAATGCTTATATGCTAATTGTTATCGTGTGTGCGTGTAAGTATTCCTAATAATGTGGCCATTGAGTTGAAGTTGATTTGCTGTCAAAGTCTCAAATGAGCAGATCCTTGCCAAATGCATCATCACCTATGGGGGAAGGGAGGAATGACCCAGTCAAGCTTCCACTGATTAGCGGCAAAATGGAGAAAAAATGGACGGATGAAAGGCAAGACAAAGACGAGTGCGGGTCAGAACCGATATCGTGTGTGATGGGTGATTTGGCCTGAGGTGCCGTATGAAGTTTGGTGGATGTGTGGTGAAGTGTTACTGAGCAAAACTCCATTCATTTGAATGGGGCCAAAAATCAATGGAAGCCTATGGAAGTAAAAAGAGATGCATGAAAACCAAGGAAAAGACGAGTGCAGGTCTCAGATGAGGGGATGGATCTGTGCGGGGACTTGGCCTGAGGCATCAAGTGAAGTTTCTTGAAGTTTGGTCACTTGGTTAAAAAAATTGGAGAGTGAAAGTTTTTCTCCTGAAACACCATTCATTTTCAATGGGGCCAAAAATCAATGCAAGCCTATGGAGGAAAAAGGGATGAGCAAAAAGAAAGGAAAAATATGAGTGCGGGTCAGAACCGATTGCATGTATGTGTCGGGGGAGTTGGCTTGAAGTATCACATGAGGTTTGGTGCGTCTGCGATGGAGCGTATCCGAGCAGGACGATTCGATTCATGAGCCCTATTCATTCTCTCTGGGGAAAAAACAAAAGAAGAACAAGAGAACGGGCACGTTGATCCAAAAGCTGTATACAAGCACACTACACCACTTCGGGCCAGACGTCTCAAAGTTGGAACAGTGTCTCTATCTCGAACGCCCTAGGAGGAGTAGTGGATCCAAAAAACATGTCGGAATAAGGCAGAATAAGTAAACTTAAGAAGAACAATAGTGTGCTTGCCTTTGGCAAGCAGACAGCAGCCGAAGCACACTAATAAAGCAGCATTAACTTTATAATTTTGAGGGTTTAGCACAATTCAGTGTGAACAAAATATCGTATTTTCCTTTAGTTCTGTCCTTAACATCCAGCAGCAAACTATGCAATAAGCTAAACTAATTCAGTGATGTGGACTCTGGACAACAGCAGTGGCTCTCTTTAAATAAAGAAAATAAAAAGACAAAACCCAAATAAATACATTTGTTCAGACACGCGGCTCGTAAAGATGTTTTCCAGTAAAATGCAGTAACTCACTGGTACAACCCCAATTCCAAAAAAGTTGGGGCAAAGTACAAAGTGTAAATAAAAACGGAATGCAATAATTTACAAATCTCAAGGTGATATTGTATTCACAATAGAACATAGACAACATATCAAATGTCGAGAGTGAGACATTTTGAAATTTCATGCCAAATATTGGCTCATTTGAAATTTCATGACAGCAACACATCTCAAAAAAGTTGGGACAGGGGCAATAAGAGGCTGGAAAAGTTAAAGGTACAAAAAAGGAACAGCTGGAGGACCAAATTGTAACTCATTAGGTCAATTGGCAATAGGTCATTAACATGACTGGGTATAAAGAGAGCATCTTGGAGTGGCAGCGGCTCTCAGAAGTAAAGATGGGAAGAGGATCACCAATCCCCCTAATTCTGTGCCGACAAATAGTGGAGCAATATCAGAAAGGAGTTCGACAGTGTAAAATTGCAAAGAGTTTGAACATATCATCATCTACAGTGCATAATATCATCAAAAGATTCAGAGAATCTGGAAGAATCTCTGTGCGTAAGGGTCAAGGCTGGAAAACCATACTGGGTGCCCGTGATCTTCGGGCCCTTAGACAGCACTGTATCACATACAGGCATGCTTCTGTATTGGAAATCACAAAATGGGCTCAGGAATATTTCCAGAGAACATTATCTGTGAACACAATTCACCGTGCCATCCGCCATTGCCAGCTAAAACTCTATAGTTCAAAGAAGAAGCCGTATCTAAACATGATCCAGAAGCGCAGACGTCTTCTCTGGGCCAAGGCTCATTTAAAATGGACTGTGGCAAAGTGGAAAACTGTTCTGTGGCCAGACGAATCAAAATTTGAAGCTCTTTATGGAAATCAGGGACGCCGTGTCATTCGGACTAAAGAGGAGAAGGACGACCCAAGTTGTTATCGGCGCTCAGTTCAGAAGCCTGCATCTCTGATGGTATGGGGTTGCATTAGTGCGTGTGGCATGGGCAGCTTACACATCTGGAAAGACACCATCAATGCTGAAAGGTATATCCAGGTTCTAGAGCAACATATGCTCCCATCCAGACGACATCTCTTTCAGGGAAGACCTTGCATTTTCCAACATGACAATGCCAAACCACATACTGCATCAATTACAGCATCATGGCTGCGTAGAAGAAGGGTCCGGGTACTGAACTGGCCAGGCTGCAGTCCAGATCTTTCACCCATAGAAAACATTTGGCGCATCATAAAACGGAAGATGCGACAAAAAAAGACCTAAGACAGTTGAGGAACTAGAATCCTACATTAGACAAGAATGGGTTAACATTCCTATCCCTAAACTTGAGCAACTTGTCTCCTCAGTCCCCAGACGTTTACAGACTGTTGTAAAGAGAAAAGGGGATGTCTCACAGTGGCCTTGTCCCAACTTTTTTGAGATGTGTTGTCATGAAATTTAAAATCACCTAATTTTTCTCTTTAAATGATACATTTTCTCAGTTTAAACATTTGATATGTCATCTATGTTCTATTCTGAATAAAATATGTAATTTTAAAACTTCCACATCATTGCATTCCGTTTTTATTTACAATTTGTACTTTGTCCCAACTTTTTTGGAATCAGGGTTGTAAATATACAGTACATTTAATGAGCGAAAACTGCATTTATAAGCACTTTTTTACATCACTCAGATTTCTCAGAATAAAACACTTATTCTCACTCCAGTGTGCAGTCTGTGCGCTTCGACATACAGGCTTTAACACGTCGTCTTTTCTCCCCTCAAAAGTTTATAAAAATACTCACATTTTATGCATACACTCAGAACGCAGCAATATAAGTTGATTCTGTACATAAGTGCACTTTATCACGACTTATGCCAACCAGCTACTCGCTACATCGCTTGCTCACTCACACTACGTCACTTCCTGATTTCCCAAAAATATGGGGGGAGGGGCACCAAACGTGCATGTGTTAATCGTGCATTAAAAGAAATTTGCGTTAACGTGTTATCATGTTAACTTCAACAGCCCTAATTAAGTTGGTTAAATATGTGAATTTACAAATTATTTATATTAAATTTTCAGCTCCTGTCTGCTTTTGAAAAAGCTCTTCAGCTCACAGAAAACGTGCCGAGTGATGACCATAAACAGCTCATCCATGATTACGTTAACTGCCTGTCAAAAGTAAGTATGACCTTTTTATATCTTTTGCGATCATGTTTTTACTTATGTTAGGTTTTGGAAATACAGTCACGTCCACAGTAGAAAAACTTTAAATTTCTCTGCCAGCTCCCTCATGAAGTGGTGAAGATGAAGGAGATGTGTGACACCATGCTGTCCCTCTACCCAAAAGATTCCTATCCTCTGGAAGTTCTTGGAGAGCATTATTTAATTTTAGGTAAAAGAAAGCAATAACTGAAACCTGTGCATGGCAGTAACCTGAATCTTCGTACAGTGCCTTGCAAAAGTATTCATACCCCTTGAACTTTTTCACATTTTTCCACCTTACAACCACAAACTTAAAAGTTTTTTATTGAGATTTTATGTGATAGACCAACACAGAGTAGCACATAATTGTGAAGTGAAACGAAAATGATAAATGGTCTTCAAAATTTTAAACAAATAAAAATCTGAAAAATGTGGTGTGCATTAGTATTCAGCCCCCTGTACTCTGTTACCTCTAAATACAATCCAGTGCAATCAATTGCCTTCAGAAGTCATCTAATTAGTTAATAGAGTCCTACTGTGTGTAATTTACTCTCAACATAAATACACTTGTTCTGTGAAGGCCTCAGTGGTTTGTTAGAGAACACTGAAGAACAAACAGCATCATGAAGACCAAAGAACTCACCAGACAGGTCAGGGATAAAGTTCTGGAGAAGTTTAAAGCAGGGTTAGGTTATAAAAAATATCCCAAGCTCTGAACATCTCAAGAAGCACTGTTCAATCCATCATTCAAAAATGGAAAAAGTATGGCACAACTGCAAACCTACCAAGACATGGCCGTCCACCTAAACTGACAGAGTGAGCAAGGAGAGCACTGGTCAGAGAAGCAGCCAAGAGGCCCATGATCACTCTGGAGGAGCTGCAGAAATCCACAGCTCAGGTGGGGGAATCTGTGCACAGGACAACTATAAGTCGTACACTCCACAAATCTGGCCTTTTTGGAAGAGTGGCAAGAAGAAAGCCATTGTTGAAAGACAGGCATAAGAAGTCCTGTTTGCCAGAAGCCATGTAGGGGACACAGCAAATATGTGGAAGAAGGTGCTTTGGTCAGATGAGACCAAAGTTGAACTTTTTGGCCTAAATGCAAAGCGCCATGTGTGGCGGAAAACTAACACTGCTCATCACCCTGCACACACCATCCCCACTGTGAAACATGGTGGTGGCAGCATCATGCTATGGGGATGCTTTTCTTCAGCAGGGACAGGGAAGCTGGTCAGAGTTGATGGGAAGATGGATGGAGCTAAATACAGGGCAATCCTGGAAGAAAACCTGTTGGAGGCTGCAAAAGACTTGAGACTGGGAAGGAGATTCACCTTCCAGCAAGACAATGACCCTAAACATACAGCCAGAGCTACAATGGAATGGTTTAGATCAAAGAACATTCATGTGTTAGAATGGCCCAGTCAAAGTCCAGACCTAAATCCCATTGAGCATCTGTGGCAAGACTTGAAAATTGCTGTTCACAGACGCTCTCCATCCAATCTGGCTGAGCTTGAGCTATTTTGCAAAGAAGAATGGGCAAAAATTTCAGTGTCTAGATGTGCAAAGCTGGTAGAGACATACCACAAAAGACTTGCAGCTGTAATTGCAGCAAAAGGTGGCTCTACAAAGTATTGACGCAGGGGGGCTGAATACTAATGCACATCACATTTTTCAGAATTTTATTTGTTTAAAATTTTGAAGACCATTTATCATTTTCATTTCACTTCACAATTATGTGCTACTCTGTGTTTTTCTATCACATAAAATCTCAATAAAAAACTTGTAAGTTTGTGGGTATAAGGTGGAAAAATGTGAAAAAGTTCAAGGGGTATGAATACTTTTTCAAGGCACTGTAGATAAAACCGTGATTTTGGGCAGTTTTTTTTTTTTCCTTAATTTTTTCATTCATTAAAATTAAATGCAGTTAAGGAGTGATAAACATGTGGTGAATTATTACTGAGGTTATATGTGTTGCTTTTGTGTTTGATGGTAGATGACTGCAGTGAAGAAGCTGTCAGTTGTTACACTCGTCTGTTGGAGTTGGACCCGGTCAGTTCACTGGCCCACTTTGGTCTGGGTAAAAAAGCTCTTCTGGACAAGAAATATGAGGACGCTATCAAGAGTTTTGGTCATGGTTAGTATGGGGTTATACATTTTTGGTCATACAATGTAGTTGTTTGTGTGGCAGATGGTGAATGTGTGAATATTAGTTTACAGTGGTGCTTGAAAGTTTGTGAACCCTTTAGAATTTTCTGTATTTCTGCATAACTATGATCTAAAACATCAGATTTTCACACAAGTCCTAAAAGTAGATAAAGAGAACCCAGTTAAACAAATGAGACACAAATATTATACTTGGTCATTTATTTATTGAGGAAAATGATCCAATATTACATATCTGTGAGTGGCAAAAGTATGTGAACCTTTGCTTTCAGTATCTGGTGTGACCCCCTTGTGCAGCAATAACTGCAACTAAACATTTCCGGTAACTGTTGATCAGTCCTGCACACCGGCTTGGAGGAATTTTAGCCCATTCCTCCGTACAGAACAGCTTCAACTCTGGGATGTTGGTGGGTTTCCTCACATGAACTGCTCGCTTCAGGTCCTTCCACAACATTTTGATTGGATAAAGGTCAGGACTTTGACTTGGCCATTCCAAAACATGAACTTTTTATTCTTCTTTAACCATTCTTTGGTAGAACGACTTGTGTGCTTAGGGTCGTTGTCTTGCTGCATGACCCACCTTCTCTTGAGATTCAGTTCATGGACAGATGTCCTGACATTTTCCTTTAGAATTCGCTGGTATAATTCAGAATTCATTGTTCCATCAATGATGGCAAGCCGTCCTGGCCCAGATGCAGCAAAACAGGCCCAAACCATGATACTACCACCACCATGTTTCACAAATGGGATAAGGTTCTTATGCTGGAATGCAGTGTTTTCCTTTCTCCAAACATAACGCTTCTCATTTAAACCAAAAAGTTCTATTTTTGTCTCATCCGTCCACAAAACATTTTTCCAATAGCCTTCTGGCTTGTCCACGTGATCTTTAGCAAACTGCAAACAAGCAGCAATGTTCTTTTTGGAGAGCAGTGGCTTTCTCCTTGCAACCCTGCCATGCACACCATTGTTGTTCAGTGTTCTCCTGATGGTGGACTCATGAACATTAACATTAGCCAATGTGAGAGAGGCCTTCAGTTGCTTAGAAGTTACCCTGGGGTCCTTTGTGACCTCGCCAACTATTACATGCCTTGCTCTTAGAGTGATCTTTGCTGGTCGACCACTCCTGGGGAGGGTAACAATGGTCTTGAATTTCCTCCATTTGTACACAATCTGTCTGACTGTGGATTGGTGGAGTCCAAACTCTTTAGAGATGGTTTTGTAACCTTTTCCAGCCTGATGAGCATCAACAACGCTTTTTCTGAGGTCCTCAGAAATCTCCTTTGTTCGTGCCATGATACACTTCCACAAACATGTGTTGTGAAGATCAGACTTTGATAGATCCCTGTTCTTGAAATAAAACGGTGCCCACTCACACCTGATTGTCATCCCATTGATTGAAAACACCTGACTCTAATTTCACCTTCAAATTAACTGCTAATCCTAGAGGTTCACATACTTTTGCCACTCACAGATATGTAATATTGGATCGTTTTCCTCAATAAATAAATGAATAAGTATAATATTTTTGTCTCATTTGTTTAAATGGGTTCTCTTTATCTCCTTTTAGGACTTGTGTGAAAATCTGATGACGTTTTAGGTCATATTTATGCAGAAATATAGAAAATTCTAAAGGGTTCACAAACTTTCAAGCACCACTGTAGTTTTGGCTGAATGAAAAGCAACAAAAACCGATTAATGTCCACTTTCACCTTGAACTAAAGTTACTGGTGTTAGAAGTGTTGCATCGTGTTGGGAAGAGTACTGGAAGATTGATCGTAAACAGATATTTGTGTTAAATGTATTTGTGTTTGTCTGCAGGGCTGAAGCGGATGCGCTCCAGCGTCATTGGCTGGTACTATCTCGCTCTGGCTGAGCTCAAAATGCACAAATACTCTGATAGTGCTCTGTCCGCCAGGCAAGGTACAACTTGTCTCACAGCTCCTCATTCATAACATACAGGATCACTGAACTTAAAGGAAAACTCCACCTTGAAACAGATATCCTTATTTTGCATTATAATTAAGTTATTCATCAAAGGCGAAGTGAATATCGGGAATTATTATACATACAGGACACTTGTTCGATGGAATAAAAACGTGTTCTATTCCCTTCTAGCGGGTTTCATTCATTTGGTTTGATAACATGCAATATTGTTAGCATATCGCTTATCCTACATGAACTACGTCACTCTACCCAATGGAGAATGAGCGTTCAGAATGGTTTACAATATTGCATGTTGTCAAGACAACATGACGTCCTATGTCAGAGCTGATGCGAATATTCAGTGAGTGTTTTCTGCTGCGCATGCGCAGAAGCACTTCTTTGTTCGCCGGGAAAGAGAAAGACACGTTGAACACCCAAAAGGCTATCAAAACTTCATTAGATATTCTTCATGTATATTTACAAGGAGTGACAAACTGATACTATTAGAGCTGGGACTTCAGCTTAGCTAAAACTTAGCCAGACACATCAAAACAGCAACAGGACAAAGGATTTTGCGAGGGATTAGCGGCAGGCTGTCAGGTCGCTCCGTTGTGTGTAGCCGTCAATGTTGATTTTAAAAGTAAGTAAATTACATAGAGAAATGAATACTTAAGTCTGAGTGAAAAATACTGTGGCGAGCGTGTATGGAAGAAGAGTCTGGAGACAAACATTCTAGTTTCTCGTCGTTAGCAGCCTGTGCTGCTATTTCTCAGTAGCACTGGTTTATTAGCATTTGCTAACACTATTGATGAACGCTACACTGGCTGGAAGGTGACTTCACTGCTGCACTGACTGCGCCGAGTCATGAGTAAGCTAGTGCTGGCCTTGGAGAATGCTGATATGAAGAGTGTTTATGCATTATACAACCCCGATTCCAAAAAAGTTGGGGCAAAGTACAAATTGTAAATAAAAACGGAATGCAATAATTTACAAATCTCAAAAACTGATATTGTATTCACAATAGAACATAGACAACATATCAAATGTCGAAAGTGAGACATTTTGAAATTTCTTGCCAAATATTGGCTCATTTGAAATTTCATGACAGCAACACATCTCAAAAAAGTTGGGACAGGGGCAATAAGAGGCTGGAAAAGTTAAAGGTACAAAAAAGGAACAGCTGGAGGAACAAATTGCAACTCATTAGGTCAATTGGCAATAGGTCATTAACATGACTGGGTATAAAAAGAGCATCTTGGAGTGACAGCGGCTCTCAGAAGTAAAGATGGGAAGAGGATCACCAATCCCCCTAATTCTGCACCGACAAATAGTGGAGCAATATCAGAAAGGAGTTCGACAGTGTAAAATTGCAAAGAGTTTGAACATATCATCATCTACAGTGCATAATATCATCAAAAGATTCAGAGAATCTGGAAGAATCTCTGTGCGTAAGGGTCAAGGCCAGAAAACCATACTGGGTGCCCATGATCTTCGGGCCCTTAGACGGCACTGCATCACATACAGGCATGCTTCTGTATTGGAAATCACAAAATGGGCTCAGGAATATTTCCAGAGAACATTATCTGTGAACACAATTCACCGTGCCATCCGCCGTTGCCAGCTAAAACTCTATAGTTCAAAGAAGAAGCCGTATCTAAACACGATCCAGAAGCGCAGACGTCTTCTCTGGGCCAAGGCTCATTTAAAATGGACTGTGGCAAAGTGGAAAACTGTTCTGTGGTCAGACGA
Organism: Neoarius graeffei; assembly: GCF_027579695.1. NCBI lineage: Eukaryota > Metazoa > Chordata > Actinopteri > Siluriformes > Ariidae > Neoarius > Neoarius graeffei. The sequence continues at coordinate 27,431,614 of NC_083592.1, read as the reverse complement.
ATCAAAATTTGAAGTTCTTTATGGAAATCAGGGACACCGTGTCATTCGGACTAAAGAGGAGAAGGACGACCCGAGTTGTTATCAGCGCTCAGTTCAGAAGCCTGCATCTCTGATGGTATGGGGTTGCATTAGTGCGTGTGGCATGGGCAGCTTACACATCTGGAAAGACACCATCAATGCTGAAAGGTATATCCAGGTTCTAGAGCAACATATGCTCCCATCCAGATGACGTCTCTTTCAGGGAAGACCTTGCATTTTCCAACATGACAATGCCAAACCACATACTGCATCAATTACAGCATCATGGCTGTGTAGAAGAAGGGTCCGGGTACTGAACTGGCCAGCCTGCAGTCCAGATCTTTCACCCATAGAAAACATTTGGCGCATCATCAAATGGAAGATACGACAAAAAAGACCTAAGACAGTTGAGCAACTAGAATCCTACATTAGACAAGAATGGGTTAACATTCCTATCCCTAAACTTGAGCAACTTGTCTCCTCAGTCCCCAGACGTTTACAGACTGTTGTAAAGAGAAAAGGGGATGTCTCACAGTGGGAAACATGGCCTTGTCCCAACTTTTTTGAGATGTGTTGTTGTCATGAAATTTAAAATCACCTAATTTTTCTCTTTAAATGATACATTTTCTCAGTTTAAACATTTGATATGTCATCTATGTTCTATTCTGAATAAAATATGGAATTTTGAAACTTCCACATCATTGCATTCTGTTTTTATTTACAATTTGTACTTTGTCCCAACTTTTTTTGGAATCGGGGTTGTAATAATAATAATGGCTGCCTTTTTTGCATGGTATATCAAATGTGTTCCATTCAGCTACTTGTCTTTGACTCATTCAGTATCATGCTAGCTGAATGAAATATATCTGATATACCACTCAACGCCAGCCAATATTATTTAAATAACCTGGACTTCATCTCGGTTATTCTTCACCGATATTCACTTTGCCTTCTATGAATAATTGTTTTAGTATAAATACATGGGTGCTTATTTTAAAAAAAAAAATTATTAAAAATATATTTCAATCTTCAAAAGCGGCATGCAAATGTAATGCACACGGACTTGTCACTTATCTATGCCGACTCACATAAAATACTTTTGTTTTGGAATCGATAAAATAAATCGCAGTTCCACCTTACCTTTTGAATAGTTTTAGACCAAATTTCGTAGCATCTTTAGAGCTTTTAGTAATAGCATTTTCTTTTTTCTAATTCTTCCTCACTTAAGGCCTCTGCATGCTCTTGCGACAAGGCTTTCACAGACAGCTTTTCGCAGACAGTTGTAATTGATCGTTGAGCGGGGAGTAATAGGCGTGCGCGATGTTATTCACCGCTACAACGCAAGGGGGCGCGAAGTCGCGAAATCGCTAGGAGTAGTTGGTGGGTGTGGTTAGTGGAGTGTTTATCCTCCGGTTACTTTTAATGACTAGAACTGGAGTCGTATAGATGTCCGTACTTCCTCACTTCCTCGATCAACCGCTCTTCATGCTGCTCCATCTTCGCTTGTGTTTTTAAAATTGGCGGTCGTGAAAACAAACCAAACCGGGAAAGTAGGGAAGTGGAAGTGCGTGTACAGTGGATGTAGAGTGGACCAATCCGAGCCCTCTTGTCTGCGACGCTGTCTGCGAGGCTTCTGCGGTGGTCACAATTTTTGGGAGGTGCGCGCAGAGCGTCTGCGAAGGTGGGGGGGCTACGCAGACGCTATCTGCGACACCGTCTGCGAGGACTGCGTTGTCAGCATAAATTGGCCTTTACAGTGACGAGGCGATTGGCCGCCATTTTGCCGAGTCACTCGAGGCAATTATCGGGTAATTGTCTGAATTTCGCGACCAATCAGAGCACGCGGTTTCCTGTAATCACCTGTGTATTTATTATACTAAACATTTAATATACAAACAGTCCAAAGTGCTCAGATAACGCATGATTAATTAATTAATTACGCTTGTGTCAAATAAATAAATAAAGAGACAAATATTTTCGCTAATTCCTATCAAATGGAGAATGCTAATAGCCGAATAACAGACAGGTTGGTTTACACTGGAAGTATTCAGCATGGTGGAGAAAGCACACTAACTATTATCTTTCCTTCGATATACATTTATTTATTTGAAGCGCAGGAGAATGCTGCTTTTATTTATTTATCATCTACGCTGATTTCTAGTTGATCAGGCTGCTGAGCCTTTGACTAGAATCTATAGATTGAAACGTTTAGTATCAGGGTTTTTTTGTGTGTGTGTTCTTACACAAAAAAACTGTCATGTTATGGGTGATATTTGACACCTTAGTTTTCTACTTGCCTGTGTAATTTTGGATGCATTGATTCAAAAAATAACTGATTTCTAAACGGTGAATCTTCCAACTTGATCCTGAAATCAAGTAGGTGGAGCTTAACAAAGTGTCAGTCAGCATCGCAGCATTAATATACAACCGTAACAAACTCGTATTTCATTCTAATCTTAAAGGGCATATTCTGGACCAATTTCGTGTTTTTTTTTTTATTTATTTTTTTTTTTTTATATATATATATGAAAGTATGTCCCTTTACACATTCATCCAGAAGGGTAATTTTGCACAAGGCCATCTGTCTACAGCAGAAAAAAAATAAAATAACAAAACGCATCTGGAAAAATCCCAAGGGAGTCTGGAGCCAGATTCGTGACGTTACCTGCGGAAGCGCCAGCAGGCTGAAAGAGCTTTGCACGGTTTCAGTGCACAGCCTGTGTAGACCAAGCGCTCCCATTTCTCTCTCATTGTCTGGTCTTTTGGGAAACGATGAGTACTAATCCCATCAAGATTGGTGTTGCTACACCCTCCTACCATACATCTGTTAACCATTTTAATAATTATGCGATAACGTTGAAGAAATTTGCAGAAAACTACCAGGTCGTTTTCTCATAAACAAACCAGCGCTGACGTAGGATTCAGAGGGAGGCGTCCCGCACGCGACGTCACGAAAATCGGTGTTTGCCGGGAAATCCAAATGCCAGGTTTTTTCAGAGGTGGACCAATTCGCCTCAAATGGCTTGATTTCAACTGAATTTTTCTGGTATTGCGCAAGGTAAAAAAAAAATGCAGAGAATGCAGAATGTTACAGATATTTGACCAAAGTTTAATATAAAATAGGAGAATTACATTGATCTTGCTCCTGAATTTACCCGTGATATGCACTTGAATGTATAGTAAATTTGAAATGCATCCAAATTTCATAGTAATGCAAAAAAAACAGCTATTGAAACACCCATTCTAAATTTATTTATGAGTTGTGTAAGTATAAGCGGTCGTACCTTGTGCATCTTATGATACTTGTGTGTGTGTTTCAGGGTTGCAGGCATGTGCAGGGTTTTCTGAAGACTGGACCCAGAAGCTGATGAGAGTAAAGCTGGAGGTGCTGGTGAGAGCCGGATCAGAGCAGAGTGCAGATGAAGCTCTGGAGATGCTTTCTCAGGTAGAGGACTGGCTGTAGAATTAGACACACTCTGGACTCTATGATCTTCTGTTGTGCGTTCCAGTAGGTCCACTTATTTATTACATGACACAAAACATCTGTTTTTCAGATGCCAGATGCGAACAACGATCCTGCTCTGTTAGTGTTAAAAGGGAGAGCCTATTTACAAAAGGGGAAGCTTGAAGAAGCCTTACAGGTACATCCTGTAAATACGTGTTGTATTGTGTGTTACTGGTATGACCTATGATTACAAAAAAAAAAATGACTGGATTTTTTTGTTTTAAAGGTGTCTTCTGAGTTGCTGAGCTCACATCCTGGCTCTGTGGAAGGTTTAACCATAAAGGGAATGACACATAGAGCTAAAAACGAACACCAGCAGGCAGAGCAATGGTACTTTTTATTGTTGTTTTTGTTTTTTTTCTCTCCTCATGTTCCCACAACGTACATTATAAAGTCTAGGCTAATTTGCAGTCGTGGACATTTTGATCACATCACTCCCTTCTTGTGTAGTCTCCACTGGTTACCGATTAGTTACAGAATTCAGTTTAAAATTGAACTTTTTACCTATAAAGCTTTAAATGGACTCGCTCCTGCGTATATTACAGAACTAGTAAAACTCAAAACTGCTTCTAGATACAATCTAAGATCTTCTGATGACAAACTCTTACTTCAGTTTCCCAATATATGGACCCTAGCTACTCTTGGTGGCCGATTTATTTAATGTCGTGGCACCCAAACTAATAGAACAGTTTGCCTGCGTTTGTCCGAAACGCCACTAATATAGATGCTTTTAAATGCGTCCTGAAAACTTATCTATTCAGGGAGGCATATCGCTGCCAGTAAAATAATTTCATTTTATGTTATTAATGTTTTAATCGTTTTTTAAAAATTTTAATTTGATGGCATATTCAGTTTTTATCTCCCGCTGGGGGCGGCACGGTGGTGTAGTGGTTAGCGCTGTCGCCTCACAGCAAGAAGGTCCTGGGTTCGAGCCCACGGGGCCGGCGAGGGCCTTTCTGTGCGGAGTTTGCATGTTCTCCCCGTGTCCGCGTGGGTTTCCTCCGGGTGCTCCGGTTTCCCCCACAGTCCAAAGACATGCAGGTTAGGTTAACTGGTGACTCTAAATTGACCGTAGGTGTGAATGTGAGTGTGAATGGTTGTCTGTGTCTATGTGTCAGCCCTGTGATGACCTGGCGACTTGTCCAGGGTGTACCCCGCCTTTCGCCCGTAGTCAGCTGGGATAGGCTCCAGCTTGCCTGCGACCCTGTAGAAGGATAAAGCGGCTAGAGATAATGAGATGAGATGAGATCTCCCGCTGGCTAAAAGGCCCGAAGGGGGATTATGTCATGGCGATGTCCATCCTGGGAAGGGTGCTCACCTTCTGAAATCAACTCCTCTCACAGTTGTTCGGAATTTCACTTAACTTGGTAAAAGGCATTGTTATATGTTGGTAATACGCATATTTTAATTTTGTTAAATTGGGTCACGTTTTACCAGAGTTATAGCCCTTGAGTAACAAAATTATACTTTTTTTAAAGATTTTTTTGGGGGGGCTTTTTTCACCTTTATTGGATAGGACAGTGTAGAGACAGGACAGGAAATGAGTGGGAGAGAGAGACGGGGAGGGATTGGGAAATGACCTCGGGTCGGAATCGAACCCGGGTCCCCGGATTTATGGTATGGCGCCTTAGCCACCTGAGCCACAAAGCCCCCACAAAATTATACTTTGACAATTTCATGAATGTGTTTTTTCATTTTGGAGGAATTTCACGAAACTTATTAAAAGGCCTTGTTGTATGGCGGTAATACGCATTTTGTTAAATTGGGTCACATTTTACCAGAGTAAAAACCTTGATTAAAAACCTTGTACTTTGACAATTTCCTGAAGGTGTGCTCACCTTCTGGCATCAACTCCTCTCACAGTTTTTGGACAAATTTCTCGAAGCTTGGCAAAAGGTCTTGTTGTATGACGGTAATATGCATATTGCGATTTAATTTCGTTTGTGAACATTTTACCAGACTTTTGAGCCTTGATTAAATAACTTGTACTTTTGACAGTTTCATGAGGGTGTACATTCTTCTGAAATCAACTCCTCTCACAATTTGTGGAGGAATTTCACCAAACTTGGCAAAAGGCTTTGTTATATGACCGTTATACGCATATTGAAATTTTGTTTAATTTGGGCAAATTTTCCCAGAGTTATGCCCTTGATTATTAACAAACTTGTATTTGGGTAATTTCATCAAGGTGTGCTTGCTTTCTGAAATCAACTTCCCTCACAATTTTAGGAGGAATTTCATGTAATTTGGCAAAAAGTTATTATCCCCCGCTGGCTGAAAGGCCCGAAGGGGGATTGTGTTGTGGCGATGTCCGTCTGTCCCAGGATGGGTACTCGCATTCTGAAATCAACTACTCTCACATTTTTTGGAGGAATTTCACGAGACTTGACAGAAGTCTTTGTTATATGTCGGTAATACGAATATTGAAATTTCGTTCAATTCAGTCGCATTTTACCAGAGTTTTGGCCTAGTTGCCAGTGGGGGATATTGTGCTCTCAGAGCACTCTAATTTTCTTTAAGCATTAGCTAGATATAATTTGTGTGTGCGTGCGTGTAAAAAAAAAAAAATATATATATATATATATATATATATATATATATATATATATATATATTTTAGTGAAGTTTGTGTAATATTTATATATTGTAGGCCCAGGTTGACCGCCGAGCCGGATACAAGTGAGCAAAACCTGTTGTTTCGGTTTGTTTGCGTTGGGTTCGGCCTATGTGGGGTGCGACATTTGACTTGGGCATAAGTCAGATTAACTGTATTTTCTTGTAATTTATTTCCTGTAATGCGCATGTGAGCGTAGTCAATGTAATGTGCACTATGTCAATAAATTATTATTATTATTATTATTATTATTATTATTATTATCTATGCACACACATTTACGTCTATCTTCGCCATCTTGTAGTTTTACTGAAGCTGTGTCTCAGAGGCCAGACAGTGGGGAGTTGTACTTCCTGCTGGGGCAGCTTTATTGGAACATGGGGGAAGATGCACGGAGGGACAAGAGCAAAGTTCACACTCATCTGCTGAAGGTGATCGCCTCTTTTCTTTATGCCCTTGATTTTGCACTGGGACACTGGTATCTAAAATCACTGGTGTTAAAGGAATACACAGATTTTCTTGAATACACAGATTTCCAGTACGTACATTAGATAGAGAAAAAGCTTATAGCTCACTAGAATACATTTCCTCATCACTATACCTCTAGGCTGCGAAGCTGGATCCCCATCTTGGCTCCGTGTTCTGCTACCTGGGTCATTATTACAGGGAAGTAGCCAAAGACCAGGGCCGAGCGAGAGGCTGCTACAAGAAAGCGTTCGAGTTGGACTCCACTGATGCAGAGGCTGGAGCTGCCACTGTGGACCTCAGCATGGAGCAGGGAGACATGGTTCGTGCTCTGAGTGCCACACGTATTATAGTTCTACCCTTATTGAGGAGCTGATATGTTTGTAACTATGAACTCTCTCTATTGATTAGGACTCTGCTCTCGCCGTTCTTCAGGCAGTGACAGACAGAGCAACTCCAGGTTCAGCGAAATGGGCTTGGATGAGAAGAGGCCTGTATCATCTTAAAGTGGGCCAGCATGCACAGGCTATTGCAGAGTATGCATCCTTCATATCGACACCTCGTTTAAATATGTCTGGGAAAGCTGATATTACTGAACCCCAATCTCAATGTTCTTGGCTCCAGTCTGCAGGCAGCGTTGAGGGCTGATCCTCAGGACTGGGTGTGTTGGGAGTGTTTAGGCGAGGCCTACCTGAACCGCCACAGCTTTACAGCTGCCCTCAAAGCTTTTGGCAAGGCTCACATGCTGCAGCCGAGCTCCATTTACAGCCTCTACCAGATGGCCTCCATCAAACAGATCCTGGGCAGGTACAAAGAGGCGGCAGTGGAGTACCAGCAGATAATAGAAACTGAAGAGTATGTGCCAGCTCTGAAAGGTGGGTGTTTGTTCCGTTTTTATGTAGCTCTTGATAATTATGTTCTTATTCAAGCCTCTTATTCAGGTTTAAACAAGATCAACTGTGAGCTACTGCTCACTTACGTATCCCCCCCCCCCGCTCTCGCTTATATCAGAATGCAAGCAATTGAAGGAACAGGATCAGGGCAGGAATTTCACGAGGGCCATGGCCCTCGTGCCCTCTCAATTTGGCCTTGTGCTCTTGGAAAAAAATATCTGCCGTAAGGCCACAATGGCCTTGATGCCCTGCGGTTTTGTAGTCTGCCTCGTGACTGCCAATAGGCTTTAACATCACCTGCGTCTATTGAGAAAAAAAACGTCTTTTGATGACATTCTGGATTCTTATTGGGCAACTCATCAGTGGTGGATCGGACTCGAGCCTGGCATGAACCGCTCCGACGTGCTATAATGACCCCAATCTATCACCAGCCAACCAGGAGACTTAATCAAACGCATCCCCCACCCACTTGCGTCCGCGTCTGAGACGTTGAATTTTCACAGAAGGAGGGAAGAAGTTGACTGAGGTAAGACTGTGTGATAAATTAACGAATGAATAAGAGAGGAATTTCAACATGTAGGGCTTAAGTTTGTTACCGTTAAATAAGCATTGCTTGTACAGTAACATTATGTCGTTACAACGTTGACCCACTTTTAACATGCCGAGTACCGACTGTAGCCGGTAACAAATGCTAATTAGCTTGCTGTCAAGTTTTTCCTTTGTCGAGGTTTAAGTGTAAGGTCATGGATGTTACTACTGCTTGTTCCTGTTGTAATATGATGCGTGATATGTGCTGTTGTCTGTTCATAGCCACTTTTTTAATCTATGCAGTTAGCACTGTTTTGTTACTAGTATTGTATGTTTCTTTTGAACTTTCAGGTTAACAGTGTAATAGTGTTGCAGTGTCCTGCAAATTTGCAATTTAATATTTCAGATCTTGAGACATGAAAGTGCTATTTTAAAGAATAAAAGGAGAAAGAAAACATTTCTGACGTCTATTTAGTTCATTTTATTTCCTCAATAATTTTCCTTGATTGAGAAATCGGTCTGGGGCGGCACGGTGGTGTAGTGGTTAGCGCTGTCGCCTCACAGCAAGAAGGTCCGGGTTCGAGCCCCGGGGCCGGCGAGGGCCTTTCTGTGCGGAGTTTGCATGTTCCCCCCGTGTCCGCGTGGGTTTCCTCCGGGTGCTCCGGTTTCCCCCACAGTCCAAAGACATGCAGGTTAGGTTAACTGGTGACTCTAAATTGAGCGTAGGTGTGAATGTGAGTGTGAATGGTTGTCTGTGTCTATGTGTCAGCCCTGTGATGACCTGGCGACTTGTCCAGGGTGTACCCCGCCTTTCGCCTGTAGTCAGCTGGGATAGGCTCCAGCTTGCCTGCGACCCTGTAGAAGGATAAAGCGGCGAGAGATGATGAGATGAGAAATGGGTCTGGGCTCTTATGGGTTAATCAGTAGGCTGTATGCTAGTATATGTTCCATTTACAGTCAAACATTTTGATGGACTCCAGGCTCAATTTTGATTAATCAAAAATCTGCGTAGTAGTACAGTCTGAAGATGCTCTTGCACATTCGGTGTCAATTGAACAAAAATTATGGGAGGATATAGGTGAAATAAGTTTTAAAATTTTTGAAGCGAGTGATGGATTAAGTTTAGATGTGTTCAATATTTTCTTATCTTCAGACATAATAGTGTAGGAGATGTTTCTTTACCTGTTTGATAGTTTCGACTGCGACTCCAGTCTTCCTCAGAAGAGTCATTAGTCCTTAAATTAAATTCAATATAGACGTGAACTTAAAATCATTATATTTTATGGCCTTGGTGCCCTGGCTTTTTAGCCTGGCTAATGCGACTTCAAAGCTCTACGAGCTATTGGTCTGGCCAAGATATTAAGCCCAACCGTTTCCCAGAGCCCGTGGTTGACCTGCCTCCCTGAAATGCCTCAGTTTGTTACTGGTCGAAGCCAGAAAAGGCTGTGACGAAGCTTAAACCAATCACATCACTCTTTCCTCTGACGTATGTGACGCGATGGGGCTAACTGGTAAATTAAACAATAGACATCCTATTATTAAACTCTTACCAAAGCCGGTCGGAAGCAAGGCGAATACGTCCTTCCTTTCAATAAATACCTCCAGGGCTGCTCTTTGCTCCGTTTTCAATGAGAACTTCCCGTTGAATGCTTTCAATACAGCATTCGTGAATGAAGCGCTTCCGGCATAGATTCTGTAAACAATCTGTGGCTTCCGGTCGCATTTCTACTACGTCAGTGCCTTGAACATGCCTCTACCCAGGGCCGTTGGAGATGCTCAAAGTTGATTGGTTCCCGATTTTTCGGGAGTTTGGAAGAGCTGTAGATAGCTTGCCTGGCCAGACTAAGCTTGCAACAGGCCCTCGTGTTGCGTCATGCTTAGTATGGGCGGGCCCAGGCTACTGGCTTTTGGCCTTCATGCCCTCAAAAAATTGACAGCACAAAAGGCCAAGTGGCCTTGCCCCTAAAATGACGAAATTCCAGGCCTGAACAGAACACTTATTATGAATGTTGACTTCAACAAATAATTAACCCTGAAACAAGGAAGTAAAGAGCAGTGTAGTTTGTAGTTGCTGAGAAAAGTGTTATGAAAATTTCGTAAATACATTCCGTCGGTAAACAGGAAGTCGATGTGCAACAGACCTGAAAGTGGCATACACGGTATAGAATCCCAAGCTGAAGCTCGGTACCAAATATCAAGCAGTTGTGGTTTGTAGTTGCTGAGAAAAGTGTTCGGAAAATGTTGTAAATCCACCCTATATGTTTTCATAAATATATTCAGTCGGTAAACAGGAAGTCGATGTGCGACAGACCTGAAAACAGTATACACTGTTTTGAACCCCAAGCTGAAGTTTGGTACCAAGTGGCTATGATTTGTGGTTGCTGAGAAAAAGGGTGTTTTGGATGGATGGAGATACGGATGGACAGGGGTAAACCAGGATACCCGCCTCCTTCGGAGCGGGGGTATAATAAATTGTTCTTGTAATCATTACACTTGTATTGTGATCACCTGCAAAAAATGATCTCTTAGCAAGTGAAAATATCTTGAATATAGTTGAACCGATCTAGCATGTCCTATTAGAAAAATACAAGACAACCCTAGTTCTAGATTTCAACCAACTTATTCCAAGATGTCTTATCAAGTAAAAATATCTGTCCATGCAGAAATATAATTTCACTAGTATTAAGTAATTTTCTCCTCAAATTCAGTTTCAGGTTTTTTTTTTTTTGCAGTGATGCAGTCGGTTAAACGCAGATTTAATTGCCATATCTAGTTTCTCTTTATTGGATTTGGGTTAGCGTAGATCTGTCAAGTATAAATTAGGGCTGACGTCCCGTCTTTGTGCATTGAAAAGAACATCTGACAGGATGAACGAAATGAAGACAAATGGCTGGTTGGAAAATAATTGATTTGAAATGTGATTGATATGGATCTTTTAATGAGATAATCAGACCATTAGCTATTCTTGCAGCCAGACTGGTTTGTAGTCCAGCATCTCTTAATTGGTCTGGTTTGTTTCAATAACTTTTGAATAAATAAATTCGAAATACTTTATGCTCAAGGCGCCAGTAAAATCTTGCATTCAAAAAAATCTTAGACATTTTAGATCACACAGATGCACTTTTACAATTATTTTTTTAAGTTTGAAAATATTGTTGAAAAATATTGTCCGTATCACCAACATCAACTAAGTAGGCAAGTTATAGATGTTTGTTAAATTTTTCTTTTGGCCAGGACTTGGAGAATGTCTTTTGGCCATGGCTAAAACAGCAATGGAGGACTACCTGGATGGGAGAGCAGTCGACTTTATACAGGAAGCCATTAAGTATTTGTTCAGGTAACATTTCTGAAAATATTTTCACCTCAGATATTTTCTCATTCAGGAGCAATATATACAGGAGGTGAACTTCACATAGTCATTGTCTTTTAATAAAGTCTGCCTTTCTCATCCATCGTGTGTCTGCAGGGCAGTGCAGAAGCGTGCAGATCTCTCGTGTCTGTGGAAGTTGCTGGGAGACGCCTGTACCAAATCCAGTTCTGTTTCTCCGAACCGAGTGTGTGTGCTGGTGCCTGGTGCACTGTGTGGGACAGAGCCTTCAGATAAGGATCACACACTGGAGCAGAAACAGCTGCTCAGTCTTGGGGAGAGGTGGGTCTCTCTCTCTCACTCTCTCACACACACACACACACACACACACACACACACACACACACACACACACACACACACACAGGCCCATTGACACTGCCATCGGCCGTAAGCTTACGAGAGCTGATTGATGCCACTTCCTGTGTGACAGATCACTGGTTGAAATCATCCATCCATCCATCACTCTCCAACATCCATCCATCCATCACTCTCCAACATCCATCCATCCATCCATCCACTACTCTCCAACATCCATCCATCCATCCATCCATCCATCCATCCATCCATCCATCCATCCACTACTCCCCAACTTCCTTCCTTCATCCATCCACTACACTCCAAATTCCATCCATCCATCCACTACTCTCCAACTTCCATCCATCCATCCATCCACCCACTACTCTCCAACTTCCATCCATCCACCCACTACTCTCCAACTTCCATCCATCCACCCACTACTCTCCAACTTCCATCCATCCACCCACTACTCTCCAACTTCCATCCATCCATCCACTACTCTCCAACTTCCATCCATCCATCCACTACTCTCCAACTTCCATCCATCCATCCACTACTCTCCAACTTCCATCCATCCATCCACTACTCTCCAACTTCCATCCATCCATCCACTACTCTCCAACTTCCATCCATCCATCCACTACTCTCCAACTTCCATCCATCCATCCACTACTCTCCAACTTCCATCCATCCATCCACTACTCTCCAACTTCCATCCATCCATCCACTACTCTCCAACTTCCATCCATCCATCCACTACTCTCCAACTTCCATCCATCCATCCACTACTCTCCAACTTCCATCCATCCATCCACTACTCTCCAACTTCCATCCATCCATCCACTACTCTCCAACTTCCATCCATCCATCCACTACTCTCCAACTTCCATCCATCCATCCACTACTCTCCAACTTCCATCCATCCATCCACTACTCTCCAACTTCCATCCATCCATCCACTACTCTCCAACTTCCATCCATCCATCCACTACTCTCCAACTTCCATCCATCCATCCACTACTCTCCAACTTTCATCCATCCATCCACTACTCTCCAACTTCCATCCATCCATCCACTACTCTCCAACTTCCATCCATCCATCCATCCATCCATCCATCCATCCATCCACTACTCTCCAACTTCCATCCATCCATCCACTACTCTCCAACTTCCATCCATCCATCCACTACTCTCCAACTTCCTTCCATCCATCCACTACTCTCCAACTTCCATCCATCCATCCACTACTCTCCAACTTCCATCCATCCAACTACTCTCCAACTTCCATCCATCCATCCATCCATCCATCCATCCATCCATCCATCCATCCACTACTCTCCAACTTTCATCCATCCATCCACTACTCTCCAACTTCCATCCATCCATCCATCCATCCATCCATCCATCCATCCATCCATCCATCCATCCACTACTCTCCAACTTCCATCCATCCATCCATCCACTACTCTCCAACTTTCATCCATCCATCCACTACTCTCCAACTTCCATCCATCCATCCATCCATCCATCCATCCATCCATCCATCCACTACTCTCCAACTTCCATCCATCCATCCATCCACTACTCTCCAACTTTCATCCATCCATCCACTACTCTCCAACTTTCATCCATCCATCCACTACTCTCCAACTTCCTTCCATCCATCCACTACTCTCCAACTTCCATCCATCCATCCACTACTCTCCAACTTCCATCCATCCATCCACTACTCTCCAACTTCCATCCATCCATCCACTACTCTCCAACTTCCATCCATCCATCCACTACTCTCCAACTTCCATCCATCCATCCACTACTCTCCAACTTCCATCCATCCATCCACTACTCTCCAACTTCCATCCATCCATCCACTACTCTCCAACTTTCATCCATCCATCCACTACTCTCCAACTTCCATCCATCCATCCACTACTCTCCAACTTCCATCCATCCATCCATCCATCCATCCATCCATCCATCCACTACTCTCCAACTTCCATCCATCCATCCATCCATCCACTACTCTCCAACTTCCATCCATCCATCCACTACTCTCCAACTTCCTTCCATCCATCCACTACTCTCCAACTTCCATCCATCCATCCACTACTCTCCAACTTCCATCCATCCAACTACTCTCCAACTTCCATCCATCCATCCATCCATCCATCCATCCATCCATCCATCCATCCACTACTCTCCAACTTTCATCCATCCATCCACTACTCTCCAACTTCCATCCATCCATCCATCCATCCATCCATCCATCCATCCATCCATCCATCCATCCACTACTCTCCAACTTCCATCCATCCATCCATCCACTACTCTCCAACTTTCATCCATCCATCCACTACTCTCCAACTTCCATCCATCCATCCATCCATCCATCCATCCACTACTCTCCAACTTCCATCCATCCATCCATCCATCCATCCATCCATCCATCCATCCATCCATCCACTACTCTCCAACTTCCATCCATCCAACTACTCTCCAACTTCCATCCATCCATCCATCCATCCATCCATCCATCCATCCACTACTCTCCAACTTTCATCCATCCATCCACTACTCTCCAACTTCCATCCATCCATCCATCCATCCATCCATCCATCCATCCATCCATCCATCCATCCATCCATCCACTACTCTCCAACTTCCATCCATCCATCCATCCACTACTCTCCAACTTTCATCCATCCATCCACTACTCTCCAACTTCCATCCATCCATCCATCCATCCATCCATCCACTACTCTCCAACTTCCATCCATCCATCCATCCACTACTCTCCAACTTTCATCCATCCATCCACTACTCTCCAACTTTCATCCATCCATCCACTACTCTCCAACTTCCTTCCATCCATCCACTACTCTCCAACTTCCATCCATCCATCCACTACTCTCCAACTTCCATCCATCCATCCACTACTCTCCAACTTCCATCCATCCAACTACTCTCCAACTTCCATCCATCCATCCATCCATCCATCCATCCATCCACTACTCTCCAACTTCCATCCATCCATCCATCCATCCATCCATCCACCCACCCACCCACTACTCTCCAACTTCCATTAAAAATGAGTTGAGTCACTGGGGCTTCTATTGTTTATTTTTACTTACTTAGACTTAGTCGCTCCCGCATCTAACGGCACATGAATGGGTCAAGATGCTCCATTTTGACCGGTCCTACGCTATTCTGTTGCCATCTTTCCAATTTTTATCGACTAAATAATGGTCCCTCTCCACCGTTTGTCTCCAACTCATTTTGGGTCGCCTTCTTTTTCTCTTGCCTGTTGAGACCCAATTGGTGGCCTGGTTTGCAGGTCTTGTTGTGGGAAGTCTCAACACATGTTCTAGCGAGCGGAGGCATCGCTTGCAGATAGTTGTTGATACAGGGGGTTGTTGCCTCTTTCTCTTACCTCCTTGTTTGACACAAAGTTGTTCCATTTGATGCCTAGGATTTTTCTGACGCGTTTGGTGTCGAACGCATCCAGTTTTCTCTCTCGGCTGGTGTTTGGGTGCCAGGTTTCTCATCTGTATGGCAACGTGGATGGAACATTTGAGTTGTAGAACTGCAGTTTGATTTTAAGGGAGAGTTTCTTGCTGCTCCATTTCTTGTTCAGCTGGTTGAAAGCTGCCGATTCTTTCCCAGTATGACATTTCAGTTCGTGGTCTATGTCGTTTAGGCTGTTGATGGAACTGTCTAAGTAAGTGAAGTTCTCTACTTCATCCACTTTCTTCTGGTCAATGAAGACATCTGTTGGAGACTGATGGTCTCCACTTAACACGCATTCTTGGTTTTTTTGGCACTGATGGCAAGGCCAGTGTTTCCTGCGTATCTACTAATGTCATCCACTAGATGTTGGAGCTCCTGGGTGGTGTTTGCCAGGGCCGCTATATCATCAGTGAAGTCCAAATCTGCAAGATTCTTTCCTTCAGACCATTCAATTCCTTTTCTTTGTGTGGCATGTTTCATTACCCAGTCAATGGCAATTTCAAAGAGGAGAGGGGATAGTATACACCCTTGCCTGACACCCTTGTCTGGACATCAAGCCAGTCACTGTAACCATCTTCTTCTGTCTGGGTTCAGCATTTGGTGTTCTCGTAGATCTGTTCTATGGCTGAGACAAATTTTGGTGGTATGCCATAGGACTTTAGGATCTTCCAGAGAGATAGCCTGTGGACACTGTCAAATGCTTTTTTGAAATCAATAAAGCTGATGGCCGATGGGATCTAGTATTCTCCACACTTCTCAATGATCTGCCTCAGGGTAAAGAGTTGTTCCGCACAGGATCGGTTAGGTCGGAAGCCTGCCTGTTCTTCACACAATTCAGCATCAACTATGTCACATAGCCTATTTAGTATTGCCCAGAAGTGGACAAAGTGCCCAACTTCATGACTTAAGTCAAAGTACAGATTCCACTGGTCAAATGTGACTCCGATACAAGTGAAAGTTGTCCAGTCAAATTTTTACTTAAGTTATAGTACTGAAGTACTTGCTTTGAAAAATACTGAAGTATTAAAAGTACATTTTCTGTCAACGCATCGTTGTATTATTGCCACAACGCTTACAAAACCTAATGTCGCTGAAGCAACCGACTGGATTTACTAACTTGTAGAACCTGTAGAATAAACGCTTGGTAGAAAGTTACAAAATGAAACAACTGAATTGACAAAGATCCATTGTCATTTTCATTTTTTTAATTTTTATTTTAACGCTCCTACCCACCCCCACAAAGCAGCATGGTAGTGTTCTGGGACAGCTCTGGCAGTGTCGGAATCATCAATAAGATGCTAGTTTTTCCTCTTATGGCTACTGGTAAAAAATACGTAGTAGCTATAGTAATTATGCGAGGTCACAAAAGCTACAATGTTAACATTACCAAAGACAGAAATGTGAATTCACAAAATGAACACATGCTGTGCCATCATGGTGGTGTAACGTTAAGCTAGCTAGTCAGTGAAGCTCCTGACATGCTAACAAACTCTTTTCAAACTCTAAGTCATATTGGGTATCTCATGTTACTAGAAAAGAAAGATTTCTACATTGTTTATTTGGCAAGATTATGCTAAAACATATATTTCTGAAAGCACTTCAGATAAGTTAACATTATTCATGTTAGCGTAACTCTGTTTTTACACGCTAACTAACAGTGTCCAAGTTAACTAGCTATGTGTTAGCGTTAGCCGAGGACAAGGCTACGGCAACTTGGCAGGAAAATCCATAGAAAGTCGTTTGACTAACCAGACTGCATAGCTACTGCAACGTTATCTATCGCTAGCTCTAAAAGCACAGACAACTTCATTACAAGCTTTCTCTTGGAATAACACGTTTATAGACCTCAATATGCTTCCGCAGGTCGGATGGCGAGTTTTTGTAGGCTGTGATGTGGTTCGGTTTAGGCAAACATTTAACGTGAAACAAATCTTTAATCCTTTCAGAAAACTGAAACATGGGTTCTAGGTCTGGCCATGGGTGTGTGCGTTCCCCAGAACTGCCTCCTTCCATTCTGCCGTCAACTGATCGTGTTAAATAACGCTGCTGAGAAATCACTGAACTTGATTTTATAGTCTATGGACGTGACGTGACCCCAGTGATTACTGATCGGCTCTCAGTGTCGCCTGCGAAAAAACCAAATCACGTTTTAGAAAAGAAAAGAAAAAAGCATCCACTTTCAAAGCTGCTTCATAGTAACGAGTAACGAGGACCTTGACAGAAATATAGTGGAGTGAAAAGTACGATATTTGTCTTTCAATTGTAGTGAAGTTAAAGTCATAAGTTTAAAAAAAAACCAAAATACTCAAGTAAAGTACAGACACTCAAAGTGTACTGAAGTACAGTACTCAAGTAAATATTACTGTCCACCTCTGGTATTGCCTGGCAGTAGACTTTTCCTGGGACTGATAGTAGTGTAACACCTCTCCAGTTGTTGCATTCTGAGAGGTTTCCTTTCTTCAGGATGCACACCACTTCACCTTTTCTCCAATGTTATTCATTCAGTGCAAGAAAATGTCTCAAAATTGTTTGCTGTAATTACAATACTGTATACACCGCAGAGGCTGTCCATAAAGATTAGCCTGAAAATGGTGAAGTGAAATTTTAATGGACTATTAAACATGTTTATGTTTTGCCGTAATAAGTCACAAGAAATAAACTATTCTATCTTTTATTACTAGTCTGGTACCACCAGTAATACAGACACTAAAATGCATGGGCACCGTAGCACACAGAACACCATAGTATGAGCTACACAAAATATTAGCATAGACTGGTACCAAAATCCAGAATTGTGACACCCAAAGGCATTTTTGAGACAAAGTCGGCAAACAGTCTTATTTTGTCAATTTGGGTGTGCCGAATTCAAATCTGCAATATGCCGAGCTCTATCTGACCTCTGTTGACCTCTAGAGGTCATTGAACTTTGGGCCTGTAAACGTCTCGGCTGAACCCAGTTTCTCAGCTTTCTAAGGAATGAAATGTACTGAAATGATTAATGAAGTTAGCAAATGGCCTTGTTTGTTAAATGTTTGGGTGCTGAATTCATTTTTCATTTGTAAAACGACACATGACCTCTGATAACCTCAAGGTCATTAAACTTGGCCTATAGGCCTATGCATTGAACGGCATTCTTTGTTGTTTTTTGTAAAGGCTTTACCCCGTTTAAAACAAAACAAACAACAAAGAAAAAAACTCTCATATATACTAACCCTGATTAACCTGTATACCCTGTACGCCCCCACATTTTGTATGCTGCTGAATCTGTCCTTTTTTCAGTAGCTTTGTATAAACAATAACCGCTAAATGTAATGCAATGTTATGTAAGGTGATCGCCGAGGCATTCTCATTGTGAAAAGTAAGTCACATGTACATGGACTGCCATTTAATGTTGTATTTGTTCCTTTCTGTTTGTTTTTTGTCTGTTCATATTCTTTTTGGGGGAGTAAAGTCAGTTTAAAAATGCCGTTCAATGCATAGGCCTATAGGCCAAGTTTAATGACCTTGAGGTTATCAGAGGTCATGTGTCGTTTTACAGATGAAAAATGAATTCAGCACCCAAACATTTAACAAACAAGGCCATTTGCTAACTTCATTAATCATTTCAGTACATTCCATTCCTTAGAAAGCTGAGAAACTGGGTTCAGCTGAGACGTTTACAGGCCCAAAGTTCAATGACCTGTAGAGGTCAACAGAGGTCAGATAGAGCTCGGCATATTGCAGATTTGAATTCGGCACACCCAAATTGACAAAATAAGACTGCTTGCCGACTTTGTCTCAAAAATACCTTTAACTCCTTAAATAAGCACTTTTTTGAATTTTGGTATCAGTCTAGCACTATCAGATGAACCAGACGCTATAAAGTCTGCAATACTAATGTGTTCCAGGTGTTATGGCCGTGCTCTGAAACTGATGGCAGAAGCCCCGAGCCTGTGGTGTGACCTGGGCCTCAACTATTACCACCAGTCGAAGTTGTTCCTGTCCACATCTACAGAACAGAATGTCCAGCCACTGCTAGAGAAAGCCTTGCAGGTATTCCCCCTGATCTGGGAACAGATCTCCCAGCACTTCCTGTCAAATAGGATCTCAGGAAACTCATAAAAACAACTTGTAATTGATTTTGTGTTTTGTTAAGTGTGTTAAAAAGGCAGTCATGCTGGACAGTGGGAATCACATGTACTGGAGTGCACTGGGGGTCGTGGCTATGACGAAAGGTAAATGAAGAAAGGTGTTATTGTGGTATGGTTATGCTTGGGCTGTAATGAAGTACTTAACAAAAAGGTAATTAAGGAAGAGCAGAAGCCAGATAGATAGATAGATAGATAGATAGATAGATAGATAGATAGATAGATAGATAGATAGATAGATAGATAGATAGGTATCTTATTTTTCATAAGTAAATACATATGTCAATGGTACAGGCAGTGTTATTTAACACTCACTCACCAAAGGTGAAGTGAATATCAGTGATTATTATACAGTACATACAGGCTACTTTCTCCATGGAATAAAAACATTTTATTTTTTTTCGCGGTCCGGTTTCCATCAAATCCTGCGCTCTGATTGGCGACTCGCTCGTTCACAACAACAACAAACATGGTAGCATTTTTTGTCAACATTTATCTTTTTTATAAGATTGATTTATTAAATTTTTATCAAAAATCTTATAAATTTTTGCCAGCATTTCTCAGCATAACAGCATTAATTTTACTTCATGGATAGCGATAATGACAGTGTTCACAGCGAAAGCGAGTTTTACTACCCTGAGGAAGAAGAAATAAACGAAAACGTTTCAGGAGAAAGCTAAAAACCTCTAACTGTTGCAATGATATGAAACAAGTTCAGTTACACAAATTGAAACGTAGCGATTTTCTATGCTATGGAAAGTCCGCACTATAATGACAGGCGTGCTAACACCTTCTGCGCGCTTCGGCAGCGCATTGATATCTGAGCTCCGTATCAATGCGCTGCCGAAGCGCGCAGAAGGTGTTAGCACGCCTGTCATTATAGTGCGGACTTTCCATAGCATAGAAAATCGCTACGTTTCAATTTGTGTAACTGAACTTGTTTCATATCACTGGTCATATAAACCTATGTAAACAGGAAAAACGCGGAAGAGTTTGGTCGCATCTAACTACAGCCTCAAAAAATACCATTGGCCATGCTGAGCCTAGCTACATTGCTAACAGGAGTGACAGCGCGTCTGACTGCGTCTGACTGACTGGGAGGTCGCGCAAAGCTCGGAGAGGTACGGAGCAGCTCGTCTCAATTCAGATAAGAGCATATTTCATTATGGAAGTACGGTGGACTGTTCCTTTAAAGACACAGTGTGATGGTGCCCCGCCCCCTACTTTCTTTTTAAAGCAGCACTTACTTCTGAAGCACTGTGAGCTTCACTAGAGGAGCTCTGCTCTTCTGCCATGATCGGAGATCTCAAACACGGAAGAGCGGAAAGGAATCGGAAACGTACGCGAGATTAGACCACATCCGCAAATTTAGGCATCTTAAAATGTTTTTATTAATGCCAAATAAAATATCCAGCACAAGTTATATATGATAGACATAAATTAATAATTTATAAATTTTATTTTAAACATGTTTTTAGTTAGCGGGACTGCAGCTTATCACCTCTCCCGCCCGCTCCTGCATTGTGCACTCCCCCTCCCGCCCGTGCCCGCAATGAGCTTTCAAAATTTGTCCCGCGCCGCACTGCTTTGCGTCGGGTCCCGCGGGACTCCCTCGGGAGTGCAGGGCTCTACCGGGAGCAAACAGTCACTGACCCAGACGCACCTGCTCGGAGATGTTTCTCCGTTTATTGTAGGACAAACATGAGTATATATTCCCATTCAAGAGTGTGTTGTAGCTCTGTGATTGGATGATGATTTAATTGACGAAGCTAAGTTATCTATGTATAACGTAAATGGGTGATGAAGCATTACATCACTGGTTTAGACGACACTACTGTATGAAAGGAGGGAGATGTTGTGTACCATTACATCACCCATCAGGATCGTAGTCTTAGGAAAGGAAGAAAGACATTACTGGTTAACAGAACCTTCATTAAGCAGAGAGCAGAATGTGCGAGCAAAGATAAATCTCAAGGATTTAACGAACCAAAACAAGTAGCAATCAGAACAGGCTGTACCAGTTGTGAGCATGCTAACCATGTATTTTTATCACTGTGCTGAGTCACATAAAATAAATCACAATTCCACCTTACTTTTGAATAGTTTTAGACCAAACTTTGTAGCATCTTTCTTTAGTGCTTTCAGGAACAGCATTTTCTTTCATCATTTCTAATTCGTCCTCACTTACAGTGACGAAGCGATTGGCAGCCATTTTGCCGAGTCACTCGAGGTGATTATCGAGAAATAGTCCGAATTTCTCAACCAATCAGCATACGAGATTTTCTATAATCACCTCCGTATTTATACTAAACCACATTATTAACTGCATAAAGGGAAAGCCAAGATATCCTAACAAGCATAGCCATTGGACCTGGGATCTATTCAAATTGTATTCCTATAAGAGGTTCGTCTTATGTTATGCTTCGGCGTTTTTATGATTTGCAAGAAAAATCTGAAGGTTGCATATCCTTATCTTCCAGGAATTGAAAACTTTGCACTTGCACAGCACAGTTTCATTAAATCAATCAGAGCAGAGCCAAATGTAAGTGCAAGACAAGCAACACAATGCTGTATTTAACGTCTTTAGTTTAGGAAGTCTTTTGCGTCACACTGATATTTTTCTGATATCTTTTTAGAATGTTGCAGCATGGACAAACCTTGGAACTTTGTACCTAAAGAAGGGCAACATTGAGGTAAATTGTGCTCGATTACTCATTTACAGTTGCAGTCAGAAGTTTACATACAGAGACATGAATGTCATGGCAATATTTGGGCTTTCAGTAATTTCTTGGAACTTTTCTTTTTCTGTGGCAGAATGATTGTACAGCATACAGCTTTAATTAAAAAAAAACACACGAGAATTTGGTGCACAAGTTTTAATTTTCTTTGGGTTTTCTGAAATCAACATAGGGTCAAAATTGTAGATACAGGGTAAAAAAAAATGTACATACGCTCAATTATAAATTCAGAGGTGCTGAAACTTCCAAATTTTCTCTTATCTTGCCAAGGCCGACATCTCTTAACTTCCTGTTAGTGATCATGATTGACTACAGTTGGTAGCTTCTCTATGCCTTCATAAAAAGGGTTTGTTCACAGCACTCATTGGATTGACCAACACACAGTAAAATGGGAAAGTCCAAGGAGCTCAGTGCAGATCTGAGAAAGAGGATCGCAGATATACACAACTCCGGAATGTCTCTTGGAGCCATTTCTAAACAACTGCAAATTCCAAGATCAGTTCAAACAATTGTATGCAAGTTATTGTGAGGTGTAGTCACTTTGCCAAGCCACTTTGCTTCAAAAAAACCCAAACTGTCACCCTCAGCTGAAAGGAAATTGGTTTGGATGGTCAGGAACAACCCAGGAATCACCATGGCACAGCCCTGCCATCAACTGGAAGCTGATGGATCACTGTCTACACTTCAGATCACCATGGACTAAGGCCAAGTTTACATTAGACCGTATCTGTCTCGTTTTCTTCGCGGATGCACTGTCCATTTACATTAAAACGCCGGGAAACAGGAATCCGCCAGCGTCCACGTATTCAATCCAGATCGTGTCTGGTCCGGTGCTGTGTAAACATTGAGAATACGCGGATACGCTGTGCTGAGCTCTAGCTGGCGTCGTCATTGGACAACGTCACTGTGACATCCACCTTCCTGATTCGCTGGCGTTGGTCATGTGACGCGACTGCTGAAAAACGGCGCGGACTTCCGCCTTGTATCACCTTTCATTAAAGAGTATAAAAGTATGAAAATACTGCAAATACTGATGCAAATACTGCCCATTGTGTAGTTATGATTGTCTTTAGGCTTGCCATCCTTCCACTTGCAAGTGGTAAGTGATATGCGCTGGGATCACACACACACAGCGGCTCAGTCCCGAATCACAGCTCGTGCGCTCCACTCGCGCGCTCTGTGAGCTGCGCAGGGCCGGAGTGCGCACCCTCCAGAGGGCACTCGCTGTTCAGGGTGGAGTGATTTGGAGCGCAGGATGCCTGCGGAGCCGAGCGTATCCGTGTATTGGTGTTGCTGTGTGCACGCAAATTGTGTATTGGTGTTGCTGTGTGCACACTAATCGTTTTAAAAACGTTAATTTGATGATCCGCTGATACGGTCTAATGTAAACCCCACCTAAGAGGCTGCTATCCAAGAAATAACCCCCTGCTCCAAAATTGACACTTTCAAGCTTAACTAAAGTTTGAAGCTGACCACACAGACAAAGAAAAAAACCTTCTGGAGGAAAGCTGTATGATCAGATGAGACAAAGATTGAGTTGTTTGGCCACAATGACCACCATGTACAGAGGGACACTGTACCAGCTGGTGGTGGTGGTAGGATCATCATGCTCTGGGGCTGTTTTACAGCCAGTGGAACTGGTTCATTGCACAAAGTGGATGGAATAATGAAGAAGGACTACCTCAGAATTCTTCAGCATAAACCATCAGAAACTTGAACACGACTTGGGAGTTACAACAGGACAATGAACCCAAACACGCATCAGAGCTGGTTGTGGAGGATAAAGCAGGCCAACATTAAGCTTAAAACAAGTCCTGACTTCAAGCCTACTGAAAATATATGGACCGTGCTTAAGTCAAGTCCATGCCAAGAAATTTTTTTTTTTAAATTGAACTCTACTAATTCTACCATGAAGAGTCGTGAAATATCCAACCAGAATTCTGCCAGAAGCTTGTTCATGGTAAACAAAAATGTTTGGTCAAGGTGAATCTCGCGAAGATGCATTTTACCCAGATATTAGGTGTGCTGTATGTAAATGTTTGACCCTGTGTTGATTTTAGAAAATCCAAAGAAAATCAAAACTTGTGCACCAAATTCTATTTTTTTTTATTAAAGCCGTATGCTGTATATTCTGTCACAGAAAAAGAACAGTTCAAAGAAATGACTGAAAGCCCAAATATTGCCATGACCTTCATATCCAAGATGACATTCATGCCACTGTATGTAAACTTCTGACCACAACTGTATGTGCTTGTTCTATATGTTATACATGTTTTACAGTATGCATATTTTCCTTCTTAGCTTGCACATGAGGCCTTTAAGATTGCTCAATCTCTGGAGCCGCTGTATGTGAACTGTTGGATTGGACAGGTACAGTGAACTTTCAGGCAACGCAGGACGTCCAGACATGATCTTGAGTTTCCATTTAACACAAGAAATAACCACTTCTCTCTGCTGGTTCTCCAGGCGCTCATTGCTGAGACAGTGGGAAGCTATGACACCATGGATCTCTTCAGACACACAACTGAGCTCAGCACTCATGTAAGAAATACATGCCATATTACATAAGTATTTACTGTTGGTCATTGTGATTGGTCAGAGGGTGTTGATGAATTTTCTAGAACAGCAGCTCTAACAGATGCACCAGCTGTCATTGAAATCGCAGGTTAATATTAATGCACTTGTTCCAGTACATTATTACACTTCATAACACTGCGACTTTTATGGCAAATGCTCCACATAAACAAATTAATTGTTGAAATGGTGAAATGTTTTGTCAGGAGGTGTTTATGTCACGTCTTTAGAAAGAGTCTTCAGTGTCTGAGCTTTGTAACAATCAGAGGTGAAGCAGTTCCTTTCAGTTTTTAAGGGCTATTCTAAGGGTAATGTGTGTCGTGGAAAAAATGACAAACACCAGCATCAATCTCGTCCTTTTGCAAGAGAAAGAAAGTTTATTGCAGAAACGGACAGGTGACGAGGGTTGGGCACACCCCTCATACCGTCCCTTTGTTCTCAAATCAATATATACCGTATTTTCTGGACTATAGAGCGTACCTGTATATAAGCCGCATCCGCTCTATTTTTAAAAAAAAAATTTTTTTTAATTTTTAAAAATTTAAAAAAATTAAAAAAAATTTTTTAAAAAAGATATACAAGCTGCACCGGGCTATAAGCCGCAGATATCTATGTTGAAAAATTAGATATTTATTGCATGTACAGAACGATTTTGTACTGTAAATGTACATGTATGTACCTGAACAGATTCTTTCCGAACAGTGCCTTTTAACACGGCAGCAACTTTGCTGATTAAAACGGAACAGAACCAAGAGAAAATAACCGGTATTTATTTACCTTCATTTCTCCTGTGTTTGAAACCACAAGTCACTTTAATCATCTTCGCTGGATTTGAAAATAATTACCAGTTAGTAATTTGTCGTGCGTGTTCTATCTGCTAAAGATCTGCTAATTCTTCTTTGCATTGATTTTTCGTCTATCTTATTTTTGATTCTACTTCCGGTTAGAGCGCCCCTAGCGGTGGAAGAAAAATCCACAGAATAGCCACACCTTTGTATAAGCCGCATGGTTCAAAACCTAGGAAAAAAGTAGCGGCTTATAGTCCAGAAAATACGGTACTTTTTATTAGATAAAAAGGAGACGTTAGATCTGTTGCATTACATCATTGCAATTACATGCCCTGATCACGTGCCGGGAGCGTGATCAGCTCTAAAGCTGATTGGATCTTGTCTAATCGCTGTCTTGTACGCACATCTGCTACGTATGTCTTCAACGCACGTAAGGAGCATGATGAGAGAAACATGTTTCGGTGCAGAAGGTTCTGTCGTTAGTGCTTGAAGAGGCAATGCTCAGTGAAAAGGAAAATAACAAAACAGTATGACACTAAAATTTACTTTACACATGACAAAATCCATTTTTATCTTAATATCTACAGGGATGAGAATTTTCCGCGGATCTGCGGAATTCCGAGTTTTTCCTGCTGAAAATGTCATTTTTGTGAAACGTGTAAATCCATTGAGAAAATTTCGGGGGGGGTAGGGGTCGGTGCGAGGCGATGCTTGTGGTGGCACAAGCAGGCAGGACCGACCGACCAGCATCTTTCGGCAGCGCTCATCGCAAAATTAGTTGCAGCTGTGATAATGGAAATCGTCATTGCTTTCTTCAATATTTATGCGAACGACAACTCAACGATTTCCGGCAACGTTTTGGCGCTAGCTTCATCTCACTTCTACAATTCACGGAGAAACAAGCTACACGTACACGGTTTTGATCACTTCTTAAGTTCTAGTTATTTTGTTTAGTTTTCAAAGTTACTTCGCCAATATGGCGAAAGTTTTGGACCGCAAAAATGAGGATCGTGCCAGGGAAATCGATAAATCGAACGGGATAAAGAACTGTTTCCGATGGGCATGGCTCGATAGTAGCGTTACCGTGCAGATAGGGACACAAACTGTGACGACGTGCCTGACGGAACATATCCGAAAAGTGGACGTGCCGGGAAAGGTTCTGTGTATTCTGTGCTCAGATATGATCAATTATGGAAACGGAGGAGCTAGAAACAGACCGGAGGGGCACATCTAAACAAAAAAGCACAAAGGTACGTTTTACTTAAATTGTCAAAGATAGAGTCAGGAGGAATCTAATGTATCGTTACGGTTACCTCCATTATCGCTCACGATAGAAAATTATATCTGTAGGGATTTGTTATCTTAAAGTTTATAAACGTTTTAAACCATCATTGAATTTGAAAACATTCTCATATATATATATATATATATATATATATATATATATATATATATATATATATGAGTGATTCCACGCTTATGGGTACTGAAATGGGGACATGAACTTATTTTTAAAAATTCACCTAAAACCATTTCTTTTTTTACCATCAGGTCACAAAACATGTAATCTTTAATGAATGATATGTTAAAAGATAACTTTAATTTTCTGAGATGTAATAAAAACATATTTATATGCCAAAGTCAGAACGTAACAGAAGTGTTGTGGACATATATATTCTCAATTTTAACAATGTAGAATTACTTTTTGAAACATAGGAAGGTGATGTTTTAGCAAATATAATTAATAAACATGTGTAGTAGAATAAACATACACATTCTTTCAATAAGATTAACATGGTATATAGCTAGATTGTAATTAATTTGTAACAGACGCGAGATGGACAATCGTAACAGAAGTAATGCAACAGACATCATTTTGGAACTCATAGGCTTGACTTTGGCATATAAATATGTTTTTATTACATCTCAGAAAATTAAAGTTATCTTTTAACATATCATTCATTAAAGATTACATGTTTTGTGACCTGATGGTAAAAAAAGAAATGGTTTTAGGTGAATAAGTTCATGTCCCCATTTCAGTACCCATAAGCGTGGAATCACTCATACATACATATATATATATATATATATAATTATATAATAAAAAATTATAATGTGGGAAAGTTGGCAGACATTTCAGAGTTGTTTTTAAAATGTCCCATTCTCATCCCTGTATTTAGAAAGAGAAGGAAAAAAGAGCATGACTGTTTTTATAGTTGTTATAACGTACATGATAACTTGGTTTTCTGGAGGTTCCACGACATTAAACATCAAAACATAACTGTACATGGATGAAATGCACGACGTTATTTTTTAATAAAGAAACCATTTCTAGCATTGGCAAACAGCTGTGGTAGAAGAGGAATAGATCACGTCAGGGTATGCTGATACTGGAAAATAATAAAATTTCGGGCCATATAACAGCCTTTTGTCATTGATTTGATTTATTTTCCTGTAAAAGCGTACCCAATCATTTAATTAATTACATTGAACCTAATAAGTGCCTTTAGTAATGTACATTGCTGTATGGTGGTGGTGGTGTTATTATTAGACTGAAGGAGTGAAGGGTTATGCCTACTGGGTCTGTTCCACTCTACTGGATAAGAGTAACCGAGACTCCGAGCTATACCGCTACAACATTGTCCAGATGAACGCTGTCTCAGCTGCCCAAGTGGCCTTAACTAAATATACAGGTATGTACAACACACACGCATCACTTTTTCTTCCAACACAATGCCGCTGCTCATTCTGAGAACCGTCCCATGTTTTCTGCTGGTTGAAGAGCCAAATCCTGAACAAGTTTGGGATTTTGCTGATGTGTGGTGTAAAAATCATGACCAAAAAGGGTTTCATGAGCTGTACACTTGTATTTATGAACACATTTTACCAAAATTAGTTATTTAGTGACTATACATAGCACAAAGTTATTCTTCTAAACAATTAATACCGGTAAATATGTTTTTATTGCTTTAAAGGGCATATTCTGGACCAATTTCTTTATATATATATATATATATATATATATATATATATATATATATATATATATATATATACACACACACACAGTGAGAGTAAAAAGTATTTGATCCCTTGCTGATTTTGTTGGTTTGCCCACTAATAAAGACATGATCATTCTATACTTTTAATGGTAGATGTATTCTAACATGGAGAGACAGAATATCAAAAAGAAAATCCAGAAAATAACTTTAAAGAAGGGGTGGCACGGTGGTGTAGTGGTTAGCGCTGTCGCCTCACAGCAAGAAGGTCCTGGGTTCGAGCCCCGGGGCCGGCGAGGGCCTTTCTGTGTGGAGTTTGCATGTTCTCCCCGTGTCCGCGTGGGTTTCCTCCGGGTGCTCCGGTTTCCCCCACAGTCCAAAGACATGCAGGTTAGGTTAACTGGTGACTCTAAATTGACCGTAGGTGTGAATGTGAGTGTGAATGGTTGTCTGTGTCTATGTGTCAGCCCTGTGATGACCTGGCGAATTGTCCAGGGTGTACCCCGCCTTTCGCCCGTAGTCAGCTGGGATAGGCTCCAGCTTGCCTGCGACCCTGTAGAAGGATAAAGCGGCTAGAGATAATGAGATGAGATGAGAACTTTAAAGAATATATATTAATTGATTTGTATTTCATTGAGGGAAATAAGTATTTGATCCCTCTAGCCAAAAGCACTTAATACTTGGTGGCAAAGCCTTTGTTTGCAAGCACAGCGGACAGACGTTTGTTGTAGTTAACCACAAGGTTAGCACACATATCAGGGGGAATTTTGGCCCACTCTTCTTTGCAGATCCTCTCTAAATCATTAAGGTTGGTGGGCTGTCGCTTGGCAACTCGGACCTTCAGCTCCCTCCATAGATTTTCGATTGGATTGAGGTCCGGAGACTGGCTGGGCCACTCCATGACCTTAATGTGGTTCTTCTTGAGCCACTCCTTTGTTGCCTTTGCTGTATGCTTCGGGTCGTTGTCATGTTGGAAGACCCAACCACGGCCCATTTTCAACTTCCTGGCAGAGGGGAGGAGGTTGTCCCTCAGGACTGCACGGTACATGGCTCCATCCATCTTCCCACTGATGCGGTGAAGTAGCCCTGTGCCCTTGGCAGAGAAACACCCCCAAAACATAATGCTTCCACCTCCATGCTTGACGGTGGGCACAGTGTTCCTGGGGTCATAGGCAGCATTTTTCTTCCTCCACACATGACGAGTAGAGTTTAGGCCAAATAGTTCAATTTTGGTCTCGTCTGACCACAGAACCTTCTCCCAATCACTTTGTACATCTTTGAGGTGATCATTGGCACACTTCAGGCGGGCCTCCACATCTGCCTTCTTATCAGGGGTACCTTTTGGGCACTGCAGGATTTTAATCCATTGCAGTGCAAAGTGTTGCCAATTGTTTTCCTGGTGACTGTGGTCCCAGCTGCCTTGAGGTCATTCACTAACTCCCGCTGTGTGGTTGCAGGCCGATTTCTCACAGTTCTCATGATCATTGCCACCCCACGAGGTGAAATCATCTGTGGAGCACCAGACCGAGGTCTATTGACGGTCATGTTATACTTCTTAAATTTTCTCACAATTGCACCAATGGTTGTTACTTTAATACCCAGCATCTTGCTAATGTTTTTGTAGCCCATTCCAGATTTGTGCAGGTCAACAATCCTGTCTCTGAGGTCCTGAGAGAGTTCTTTGGTCTTACCCATGTTGGAGAGTTTGGAATCTGTCTGATTGTCTGATTCTGTGAACAGGTGTCTTTCATACAGGTGATTAGTTAGAACAGGTGTCTTCAATTCAGGTAACCAGTTGATTGGGAGTGTCTAACTGGTCTGTGAAAGCCAGAACTCCTAATGCATACTAGGGGATCAAATACTTATTTCCCTCAATGAAATACAAATCAATTAATATATATTCTTTAAAGTTATTTTCTGGATTTTCGTTTTGATATTCTGTCTCTCCATGTTAGAATACATCTACCATTAAAAGTATAGAATGATCATGTCTGTATTAGTGGGCAAACCAACAAAATCAGCAAGGGATCAAATACTTTTTACTCTCACTGTGTGTGTGTGTGTGTGTGTGTGTGTGTGTGTGTGTGTGTGTGTGTGTGTATATATATATATATATATATATATATATATATATATATATATTAGTGCTGTCAAGCGATTAAAATATTTAATCGCGATTAATGTCGCGACTGTCGTAGTTAACTCGCGATTAATCGGACATTTTTGTCACATGAAAAACCATTGTAATTCTTTTATCAGCATAAAAAAGTGAATGGGCTTGCTCACCGTTCGAACTACGGGGGTACTCGGGGGATCCGAGATCCCCTGAAACAGACATGAGATCCCTTGAAAACATGATTTGGGAAATGTTGGGGGGTCTCTAAAATATTGGCAAAATGATGTTTATTGACATAGCAATCGTGTGTAACGGGAAGCATTTGCATATCCGAAGTGAGCGCGCGATGGAGATCAGCGCTCTGAGACAAGCGCAAGCACCCCCCCCCCCCCCCCCCCCCCCCCAAGGGAAAAAAGGGACCCCCCCCCCCCGAAAATATCGGCATAGTTCGAACACTGGTTGTACCAATGTTTGTTTGTTTTTTTTATTGCAGAGCATAACACGTCTTGTCACAGCCACTGCAAAGTGGGGCTGGAGCCGCCGATGGGAAAACGAAACCTAAGCCGAGCACCGTGGCTCTTCGGGGGAGGGCAGAGGACTCTGGCTGTGCGGGGTGTGGCATCATGTCACAGAGCGTTAATCTCGCAATAAAAAAATTATCGCCGTTAAAATTGAGTCAAGTTAACGCGTTAATAACGCGACATTTTTGACAGCACTAAAATATATATATATATATATATATATATGAAAGTATGTCCCTTTACACCAGGGGTGTCAACTCAAATGCACAGTGGGCCAAAATTTAAAACTTGAACAAAGTCGCGGGCCAACATTGAACAAATGAACCTTTTAATATGGACCCAAACAAGTTTTTGCTTTAACATTGAATATGGAACAAGCAACGCTTATTACTATACAATATATAACAATAGTGCAGACATGCTAAATCGAATTTCAAATTAAAAAAACACATCAATGGCATTAATTTATTAAATGAAATTTAAATAAAAACAGTATGCCTCTTTTCTATTTGCAGCCTTCTGATTTAAATATCAAAATAAACTTTTTCCACAGGCTAATAATTTTAAAAATAAAACAACAATAATAAATCAATCAACCATTCAAGCCCATGCCTTGGAGTAGCAAGAAAAAGTGCATAAAGAAAAGGTTAATTATTGCTCAGTTTGCTACACACTGATCTAATCTGATGTGCCCAAGCCAGATACCTGGCATCTGTTTTTGGATGCTAGTTCATCAATGTCGGCATGTGTGCGTATTCCGAACCACACTCCTCCAGAAAAGACTTAAACTGGCGGTGATTCAGACCTTTGGCTCTTATAAAGTTAACTACTTGTGTTACTGTGGTCATAACATGTTCCATCTTTAGGGCTTTGCCACACAGTGATTCCTGATGTATGATGCAGTGATAAACAGTTAGCTCACCTGCACAGTTCTCTTCCCGCATCTTCTCCCGAACCCTGCCCGCCAGTCCACTCTTTTTACCGCACATCGCTGGCGCACCATCTGTCGTTAATCCCACGAGTTTATCCCACGGCAGCTTTATTTCAGTTACACATTTGGAAACCTCCTCAAAGATTTCCTTTCCTGTGGTTGTGCCATTCATTGATTTTAATCCCAATAGCTCCTCTGTAACGCACAGATTTGCGCCAAAACAACAGCAGAGCATTATGGGATTTGTAGTATTAGCGGTGAATGTGCTGTATACACAAATCCGACAAGTAGTCATTTGGGATTGCCTCGCAGACCAAATATAATTACACTGCAGGCCAAATTTGGCCCGCGGGCCAGAGTTTGACATCCATGCTTTACACACTCATCCAGAAGGGTAATTTTGCACAAGGCCGTCTGTCTACAGCAGAAAAAAATAAAATAAAACGCGTCTGGAAAAATCCCAAGGGAGTCTGGAGCCAGATTCGTGACGTTACCTGCGGAAGCGCCAGCAGGCTGCGAGAGCTTTGCACAGTTTCAGTGCACAGCCTGTGTAGACCAAGCGCTCCCATTTCTCTCTCATTGTCCGGTCTTTTGGGAAACGATGAGTACTAATCCCATCAAGATTGGTGTTGCTACACCCTCCTACCATACATCTGTTAACCATTTTAATAATTACGCGATAACGTTGAAGAAATTTGCAGAAAACCACCAGGTCGTTTTCTCATAAACAAACCAGCGCTGATGTAGGATTCAGAGGGAGGCGTCCCGCACGCGACGTCACGAAAATCAGTGTTTGCTGGGAAATCCAAATGCCAAGTTTTTTCAGAGGCGGACCAATTCGCCTCAAATGGCTTGATTTCAACTGAATTTTTCCGGTATTGCACAAGGTAAAAACAATTGCACAAAATGTGACAGATATTTGACCAAAGTTGAATATAAAATAGGAGAATTACATTGATCTTGCTCATGAATTTACCCGCGATATGCACTTTAAGCTTCCTATGCTGAGTTTGCAGCTGGTTATTGGTGATCACACATACATATGACAATTTGACAAGTTGGTTGGAACAAGAGCTGATGTGGTTTCCTCGGTTGTTCTATAAATGTAGAGAGGATTCAGACAGATGCTGAAGCTTTTGTGATGCTGGGCTTCCTGAATGAACACATGCAACTGAAAAAGCAGGCAACTGGAGCCTATAAGAGGTTGGCACACAGTCCGAATAGATGAATTATAGACATGTTCGTGTATGGTGCATGATGTGTGCAGTATATTTAGTCTAAATCTGTGCACTCTTTCTTTCTCCATATATGTCTTCACAGAGCTGTGGAGTTGCTCCAGAGCAGCCCACAAACAGAAGAACTCCACTTTGCTCTCAGAGGCTATGCTCGGGCCCTCTGGTAACTCAAACAATTTTTCCATCTTTTCACTCGTAGCAATTAGTAGTTAAAGAACATGGGTAAGGGAAAATCCGACAGAGAATAATGGTGACCATGTTTTTGCTCTACTGAGAATAAAACTGAAGAACCTCATCTCATCTCATTATCTGTAGCCGCTTTATCCTGTTCTACAGGGTCGCAGGCGAGCTGGAGCCTATCCCAGCTGACTACGGGCGAAAGGCGGGGTACACCCTGGACAAGTCGCCAGGTCATCACAGGGCTGACACATAGACACAGACAACCATTCACACTCACATTCACACCTACGGTCAATTTAGAGTCACCAGTTAACCTAACCTGCATGTCTTTGGACTGTGGAGGAAACCGGAGCACCCGGAGGAAACCCACACGGACACGGGGAGAACATGCAAACTCCACACAGAAAGGCCCTCGCCGGCCACGGGGCTCGAACCCGGACCTTCTGTGCTGTGAGGCGACAGCGCTAACCACTACACCACCGTGCCGCCCACTGAAGAACCTGTTTCATGAAAACTTATAATAGAGCGGCAGCTACAGTTATCGACATCTTAACGACCTTTTGGCCGTTGCAAAAGTAGAACAGACTTTCGAGATGTAAATTACGCATGAATAGTTACTCAAACTTCCACTGGGGGGGAAGAGTTCATTCCCGATTACTTAGCGTATCAGATCACGTGACACTCTTCCACAAGTACTGACACCTTTGTCCACAGTTATCGACACCGTTCCACAATTATCGATACTCAGATGTTTATTTTAAAAAAATAATCGGTATGTGGTATTAAGTTAACAAAACACAGTTTTTATTTAAAATTTGTTTTCCCGAGACTTGTATTTAGGACAAAATATCTTTTATATAAATATCTGGATGTCGGTGTTTTACGTAAATGAGGAAGTAATTCTAATGTTTGTAAACAAATGAACTGATAATGTTTAACCTGCGTCAGAAAATCTTTTTGTTCCACTTTCTACCCACTTTCTAATTGTTTTCGTAGATCACATTTTGTTAACCATTTGTTGTTGTTTTTGTATTAATTTCTAGTTTTGTAGTTTACCCATAAACGTCAGCAGGTCATTGATACCGTAACCACATGGAAATCCAGATCAAAGGTCGCATGTCATTCCTTGAACCAAAACTTTATATTTTTACATCTAAAAATATAGAATGTCGACTGATATTGTAATATGTTGTATATATTTACAACAAACTGCAAAAAAAGAATTCTGAATGAAAGAGAAAAATCTGAATATTTCCAGCATGTATTTTTTTTTTTTTTTATCTGCTAGGAATTTAATTCTGGTCTAATTCTATTTATTGCAGTCGGATTCCAAATACTCTATAAACATTCCATTCTGTTATGAATCAGAAAAAAAAATTATAAATCACAGCACTTTTTTTTTTTTTTTTTTAAAGGAGTACGCCACCCCCAGGTGAAATTGAGTCAGTCCCTGCAGTCCCTAGAGTTGGATGAGTGAGCCAAAGCGTTTTGTAGCCGACCCAGCCATTGTCCTGATCTGGAAACATCCCGGTTAGCTTTAGCTTAGCGTAGTCGCTGTAATCCGGCGTGTCCAGCTAGCATTGCCGTTGCAAAAGTGAATCAAATAACTCAAGATTTTTTAATAATTATTTCTCAGATATTATTTTCCAGATATAATTTATATCTGGAATTATTTTCAGCCACAGCACAGGCAAAGCACCGCTGCAGGCGCAAAGACACCACGCAGCACCTGAAAACCCTGGTTTCCCTGGTAACACTGGTGTCTTGACGGAAGTTGTGGTGCTGCGTGGTGTCTTTGCGCCTGCAGCGGTGCTTTGCCTGTGCTGTGGCCGAAAATAGTTCCAGATATAAATTGGTCTAGTAAATCCCTTCGTGTTAATTTGCATTGATATGTGTACTCGATGTGAATGTACAGGTCATGAGAAATAATTATACAAAATCTTGAGTTATTTGATTCACTTTTGCAACGGCAATGCTAGCTGGACACGCCGGATTACAGCGACTACGCTAAGCTAAAGCTAACCGGGACGTTTCTAGATCAGGGCAATGGCTGGGTCGGCTACAAAATGCTTTGGCTCACTCATCCAACTCTAGGGACTGCAGGGACTGACTCAATTTCACCTGGGGGTGGCGTATTCCTTTTAAAGGAACAGTCCACCGTACTTCCATAATGAAATATGCTCTTATCTGAATTGAGACGAGCTGCTCCGTACCTCTCCGAGCTTTGCGCGACCTCCCAGTCAGTCAGACGCGCTGTCACTCCTGTTAGCAATGTAGCTAGGCTCAGTATGGCCAATGGTATTTTTTGGGGCTGTAGTTAGACGCGACCAAACTCTTCCGCGTTTTTCCTGTTTACATAGGTTTATATGAGCAGTGATATGAAACAAGTTCAGTTACACAAATTGAAACGTAGCGATTTTCTATGCTATGGAAAGTCCGCACTATAATGACAGGCGTACTAACACCTTCTGCGCGCTTCGACAGCACATTGATACGGAGCTCAGATATCAATGCGCTGCCGAAGCGCACAGAAGGTGTTAGTACGCCTGTCATTATAGTGCGGACTTTCCATAGCATAGAAAATCGCCAAGTTTCAATTTGTGTAACTGAACTTGTTTCATATCACTGCTCATATAAACCTATGTAAACAGGAAAAACGCGGAAGAGTTTGGTCGCATCTAACTACAGCCCCAAAAAATACCGTTGGCCATACTGAGCCTAGCTACATTGCTAACAGGAGTGACAGCGCGTCTGACTGCGTCTGACTGACTGGGAGGTCGCGCAAAGCTCGGAGAGGTACGGAGCAGCTCGTCTCAATTCAGATAAGAGCATATTTCATTATGGAAGTACGGTGGACTGTTCCTTTAAAGTACTTCATCTACTTCCACAATGTTACACAAAGATCGATCCGTAACAGTTGTAAATGTCCCTTAATTCCACAGGGTGTCGATAATAGTGGACACCGGTGAAAGTGATCACTTTTATCGACACCTTACGTGACTTCTCAAACACGCGTTTAGATACAGACTGGCGACTGTCAAATGAAAGAGTAAGAAACAAAGTAGGTTTCGACAAGGAGATCATGAAATATCAGTGAATTTGATCAGTAAAAACATGTCCGTGATCTTTCCACCGTGCTTACCTGCGACGATAACGTCCGGGTTTTCCTCAAACTGCTAATCGTGCTGAAAAGAATTTCTATCTCTGGTCTGTCATCAGACGACAAGATCAAAGGGCGAGGGCGGGTCTTCCGGTTGATTAATTAACCAGTGATAACTGTCGTAACTGAAACTCACCTTTGTAAAATTGTTTTTTATTGGTAAATCTGAAAAGGTGTCGAATTATGGACTGTCGATAATTGTAGCCGCCGCTCTAGTTGAATATATTTCTAAGGGCAGTTATTGGGCAGTCATTAAACGTGTGTGATGGCTCTGAACAGTGGGCGGGGAAATGAGGATACAGGAGGATGGACAGAGTGCTGCTATTCCTCTTTTCATTAAACAGCCCATTCAGCACTATTCCTACTGAAATCATATCAGTGTCCTGTTGTTGAGCTGAAGTTCAGTTCCGGCTCATCAGGGTAGGTAAGGCTGGCACTGTATCTGGCAGCCTACGGAGCACGTAGCCTGCCATAAAACACCACACAGGTGTAGACCAGCGTTTCTCAACCTTTTTTCAGTCACGGCACCCTTCAGAAGTATGCAAATTCTCAAGGCACCCCCATATAAAATATACGCAGTCACGCTGACCATACGCTGACCCCGGCAGTGACGTTGTGACATGGGAAAGGGGGCCGTGAGACAAATTTTGATGATGCATGAGGCGGCGATGATCTGGATTAGTGTAACTATCGTTTTTTTGGAATTTTAATTCATTTTATTTCTTTCAATGTTAGAATATATAATTTTTTGACGGCACCCCAACAAAGCCAGACAGCACCCCGGTTGAGAAAGGCTGGTGTAGACAATCATTCGTTACCTGCTCATTCTGCACAACATCTGATCCACTGAACAGCCAGTGCTTGACCATAACCCTAGTGGCCCTGCCCTTAGACTTCTATCATGAGTGAGTTTTGAGTAAGATTCCTTTCCTCAATATAGTGCATGTTCTTGTCGATGGTAATCTCCTATACACTACAGTTTCTGTGAATGGAAATTAGGCTAAAAATACTGTAGAATTTCTTTCTTTAAAAACATTTTGATACAGATCATATTAAACAGAATAAACATGCAGGGTTCTCCAGAAAATCTGAAGTAGCTGGCTAAAAAAAAAAAAAGTCGTAGGTGGCTCTGGAATTTGCTGCCTGAAGCGTGCTAATGCTAGGGGGGTCTGGGGGCATGCTCCCCAAGAAAATGTTAACATTTACATGCCTTCTGGTGCATTCTCAGCTTATAAATTACTCATCATTTTCCCTGTAGCAAAATATGTACAGTGCTCAGCGTAAATGAATACACCCCCTTTAAACAATATCTCAATGAACACAATTTCCAAAATGTTGACAAGACAAAGTTTAATATAAGATCTGTTTAACTTATAACGTGAAAGTAAGGCTAATAATATAACTTAGATTACACATTTTTCAGTTTTACTCAAATTAGGGTGGTGCAAAAATGAGTACACCCCACAACAAAAACTACTACATCTAGTACTTTGTATGGCCTCCATGATTTTTAATGACAGCACCAAGTCTTCTAGGCATGGAATGAACAAGTTGGCGACATTTTGCAACATCAATCTTTTTCCATTCTTCAACAATGACCTCTTTTAGTGACTGGATGCTGGATGGAGAGTGATGCTCAGGGCCGGCCCAAGCCTTTAAGGGGCCCTAAGCAGAATTTGATTTGGGGGCCCCCCACACCACCAAAACTACACTGCTAGCTGCCTTATTATTTCTTAGGCTACACAGTTAGTTTAGTTAGTCTAGCCACCCACCATAATCTGAGTTTTTAGTTGGTTTACATTATACTGCAACTTGTGGCTATTGCAATATAAAATATTCAGAGTGATGTGTGGCATATTTGTAAGTAAAACAACAAATCAGTAGACAAGACACTGTATATGTAAACAAGTTAACCAGTTTATTTTGCACTAATGTGCAAAACAAAACCTAACATTCACAGTTCTTACAAACAGTACTTAGTACTTGTACTTGTAACCGTTATTAAATAACAAACAAATAAATAAATCTTAAAATCTGGAATAAACCTTACATCTTAAAAGAAATCTTAAATAAATTCACAAAATGAACAGAGAAATTTGCAGCATAATAACATCAACAATAACACAACAACCTATTATGTTGCACTTAAAACTTAACGTTAGCTTAAAACGTTAGCTACTATGACAGACATTCTGTTAGCTAATCCAGCCAACCTAGCCAGAACATAGACAACCTTAATGACACAAAAATAGTAACATTGGACATTCAAATTTACCTTTTTCTTGCTGCTTTTTTTCTTCCTCTTGTCTCCTCCTCTTCTCTGCCCCAGATGGATAATTTCTTTTTTGAGACATGGCTTAGCCATCTAGTCCACCTATCTTCCGAAGTGAATAACTCCTGTCACGTCACGTCACGTCACGTGCGTCTGGTTGTGCAGGAGCGCAGTGGCAGCAACCAGCAGCAAGGATTAGTTAACCTAATGTACCAACTATGAAAATGATACAAAAAATTTTATTTTGTGTCTTATTTTTGTGTCTTTTGTTTCTGCTATATCATGTCATTGATATTACGTTTTTTTAATTAAAAATATTTTCGCAGGTGGGCATTCCAACTGCTCTTGGGGGCCCCCTGGTGGTGTGTGGGGCCCTAAGCGGGCGCTTAATTCGCTTATGCCTTGGGCCGGCCGTGGTGATGCTCAACTTGTCTCTTCAGAAATCCCCAAAGAAAATAATTTCTTTCCACCACAAAGGTGAAGGCTACAAGAAGATCAGCAAAACTTTACTTATCAGTCAGAATACTGTAGCAAAAGTGGCACAAAAATTTAAGAAAGATGGAACTGCAACCATCTCACAGAGACGTCCAGGTCGTCCACGGAAGTTAACACCTCGACAGGAGCGTCTTCTGATGAGAAGGGTTGAAGAAAATCGGCATGCAAGTTCACTGCAGTTATCTAAAGAAGTAGAAAGCCAAACTGAGGTGACTATTTCCCGTGACACAATACGGCGTATTCTGCAGAGGAATGGCATGCATGGATGCCGTCCACGAAAGAAGCCTCTCCTAAAGCCCAGGCACAAAAAAGCCCGCCTAGAGTTTGCCAGGGCCCATGCTGACAAAGATGAAGACTACTGGGACTCTATACTCTGGAGTGATGAGACCAAGATAAATGTTTTTGGAACTGATGGCTTCAAAACTGTATGGCGTCACAACATTGAGGAATACAAAGAAAAATGCCTGGTGCCTACAGTGAAACATGGTGGTGGCAGTGTCCTTATGTGGGGCTGCATGAGTGCTGCTGGTGTCGGGGAGCTGCATTTCATTGATGGCATCATGAATTCACAGACATATCGCTCTGTACTGAAAGAGAAGATGCTACCATCACTCCGTGCCCTTGGTCAGCATGCACTTTTCCAACATGACTAAACACACATCTAAGGCCACTGTTGGATTTCTGAAGAAGAACAGGGTGAAAGTGATTCAGTGGCCAAGTATGTCTCCTGATTTGAACCCAATCGAACGCCTATGGGGAATTCTGAAGAGACAAGTTGAGCATCACTCTCCATCCAGCATCCAGTCACTAAAAGAGGTCGTTGTTGAAGAATGGAAAAAGATTGATGTTGCAAAATGTCGCCAACTTGTTCATTCCATGCCTAGAAGACTTGGTGCTGCCATTAAAAATCATGGAGGCCATACAAAGTACTAGATGTAGTAGTTTTTGTCGTGGGGTGTACTCATTTTTGCACCACCCTAATTTGAGTAAAACTGAAAAATGTGTAATCTAACTTGTATTACTAACCTTACTTTCCCGTTCTAAGTTAAACAGATGTTATATTAAACTTTGTCTTGTCAACATTTTGGAAATTGTTTGTGTTCATTAAGATATTGTTTAAAATGTTACTGTTCAAAGGGGGTGTACTCATTTACGCTCAGCACTGGATGAAATTTCATTCCAGATGTCTGTGTGCTTGGCTTTCTCAGTTACCCTCTGTAGTACGCTGCCTGGCTCTGTAACATAACTACATGGTGTGTAACATAAGTGCATGTGCTACGGCGTGGTCACGTGGTCTGGCTCAGCCAATCTGAGTGTGAGAATCGGTCAATAAACATGGCATTGCTGCTGGTTACCCAAATTGAAGCCAATTTTGTGGTGGAATAATTAAATTTGCAGCAACTTATGGGCAGCAGAGGCAATATAAATCGTTTGAACATTGAAAAGTGAGGGTTTTTTTTTTTTGTCGTCTCCCCCGTGGGATCAAGTAGCCGGCGCAGACCGTCTGTGTAGGTGGAGAAATCCCAGTCGCCGGAATTTGTGGAGATTTCTGTATATGATGCTATAAGCACTTTTTCTTGTGGGATAATTTTATAAACGCTTTCTGTCGTAGTGACACTGATCAGTGGGAGGAGGCTGTCCGTCATTATTCCTTGACATCACTAGAGGAGCTGCATGATCTCACAGGCATGGCTCTAGCGTGCTTTAGAGCAGGACATCTGCAGGAGAGTGTTAATGGTAAGTTGTAATTCTTTTAAAACTCTGAGGTTTAGTAGTGGTGCGTTTTGATCCCCTGCTGGCTGAAAGGCCCGAAGGGGAATTATGTCGTGGCGGAAGGGTGCTCACCTTCTGAAATCAACTCCTCTCACAATTTTTGGAGGAATTTCACTAAACTTGACAAAAGGCCTTGTGAAGCCAGTATCTCACTGGGCTGCGACAAATTGCGAACATCATTCGCGAGAGAGTTTCAAAAGTGTCTTGAAACATTCGCGGGGCTTCTCAGTTTCCTCGCATGAGTCGCAAAGTGTCGCTCCTTCGTCGCTGAAATTTTTGAACATGTTCAAAAAATTCATGCGACAAAATTTCTCTCAAAATAGCCGCAAACGCGTCGCTAGTGTCGCAAAGCCGTCATGAACCCTTCTCAAATCAGTTTCCGTGAAGCGAGATACTGGCTGAAGTGTGAGAGAACTGAATTCGCATATTTTATCGCAATTGTTGTCTCCAACTAGTCGCAGGCTGTCGCAGCCCAGTGAGATACTGGCTTTATATGACGGTAATACGCAGACTGTGATTTAATTTCGTTTGTGGAAATTTTCCCAGAGTTTTGAGCCTTGATTAAATAACTTTGACAGTTTCACGAGGGTGTACGTTCTTCTGAAATCATCTCTCGCAGTTTGTGGAAGAATTTCACCAAACTTGGCAAAAGGCTTTGTTATATGACCGTTATACGCTTATTGAAATTTCATTTAATTTGGGCGAATTTTACCAGAGTTATGCCCTTGATTATTAACAAACTTGTACAACCCCGATTCCAAAAAAGTTGGGACAAAGTACAAATTGTAAATAAAAACGGAATGCAATGAGGTGGAAGTTTCAAAATTCCATATTTTATTCAGAATAGAACATAGATGACATATCAAATGTTTAAACTGAGAAAATGTATCATTTAAAGAGAAAAATTAGGTGATTTTAAATTTCATGACAACACCACATCTCAAAAAAGTTGGGACAAGGCCATGTTTACCACTGTGAGACATCCCCTTTTCTCTTTACAACAGTCTGTAAACGTCTGGGGACTGAGGAGACAAGTTGCTCAAGTTTAGGGATAGGAATGTTAACCCATTCTTGTCTAATGTAGGATTCTAGTTGCTCAGCTGTCTTAGGTCTTTTTTGTCGTATCTTCCGTTTTATGATGCGCCAAATGTTTTCTATGGGTGAAAGATCTGGACTGCAGGCTGCCAGTTCAGTACCCGGACCCTTCTTCTACGCAGCCATGATGCTGTAATTGATGCAGTATGTGGTTTGGCATTGTCATGTTGGAAAATGCAAGGTCTTCCCTGAAAGAGACGTCGTCTGGATGGGAGCATATGTTGCTCTAGAACCTGGATATACCTTTCAGCATTGATGGGGTCTTTCCAGATGTGTAAGCTGCCCATGCCACACGCACTAATGCGACCCCATACCATCAGAGATGCAGGCTTCTGAACTGAGCGCTGATAACAACTTGGGTCGTCCTTCTCCTCTTTAGTCCGAATGACACGGCGTCCCTGATTTCCATAAAGAACTTCAAATTTTGATTCGTCTGACCACAGAACAGTTTTCCACTTTGCCACAGTCCATTTTAAATGAGCCTTGGCCCAGAGAAGACGTCTGCGCTTCTGGATCATGTTTAGATACGGCTTCTTCTTTGAACTATAGAGTTTTAGCTGGCAACGGCGGATGGCACGGTGAATTGTGTTCACAGATAATGTTCTCTGGAAATATTCCTGAGCCCATTTTGTGATTTCCAATACAGAAGCATGCCTGTATGTGATGCAGTGCCGTCTAAGGGCCCGAAGATCACGGGCACCCAGTATGGTTTTCCGGCCTTGACCCTTGCGCACAGAGATTCTTCCAGATTCTCTGAATCTTTTGATGATATTATGCACTGTAGATGATGATATGTTCAAACTCTTTGCAATTTTACACTGTCGAACTCCTTTCTGATATTGCTCCACTATTTGTCGGCGCAGAATTAGGGGGATTGGTGATCCTCTTCCCATCTTTACTCCTGAGAGCCGCTGCCACTCCAAGATGCTCTTTTTATACCCAGTCATGTTAATGACCTATTGCCAGTTGACCTAATGAGTTGCAATTTGGTCCTCCAGCTGTTCCTTTTTTGTACCTTTAACTTTTCCAGCCTCTTATTGCCCCTGTCCCAACTTTTTTGAGATGTGTTGCTGTCATGAAATTTCAAATGAGCCAATATTTGGCATGAAATTTCAAAATGTCTCACTTTTGACATTTGATATGTTGTCTGTTCTATTGTGAATACAATATCAGTTTTTGAGATTTGTAAATTATTGCATTCCGTTTTTATTTACAATTTGTACTTTGTCCCAACTTTTTTGGAATTGGGGTTGTATTTTGGCAATTTCATCTAGGTGTGCTTGCTTTCTGAAATCAACTTCCCTCACGATTTTTATTATCCCTCGCTGTCCGAAAGGCCCGAAGGGGGATTATGTCGTAGCAATGTCTGTCTGTCTGTCCGTCCGTCCATCCCAGAAAGGGTGCTAATATGTCGGTAATACGCATATTGCAATTTCGTTCAATTCAGTCGCATTTTACCAGAGTTATGGCCTAGTTGCCAGCAGGGGATGTTGTGCTCTCAGAGCACTCGTTACGTTTATCTTGTGTATGTGTCACATACGGTACATGGCTTTTTTTTTTTTTAAATTGTGTTCCAGCCTATGAGAGAGCTCTTGCAGTGGCCTCCAGTGAGAAGGA
Source organism: Neoarius graeffei (assembly GCF_027579695.1). NCBI lineage: Eukaryota > Metazoa > Chordata > Actinopteri > Siluriformes > Ariidae > Neoarius > Neoarius graeffei. The sequence continues at coordinate 27,387,796 of NC_083592.1, read as the reverse complement.
GAAAGCCTATATATTAACAGCTCTGGCTTTACTACAACACAGACTGGGGAACATGGACACTGCCAAAACTTTTCTCTTTAAGTGGTGAGCCCTTCAGTTCATCAACCTCAACAGATCACTACTCGTGCTGGAGTTTACTGATACCGTCCTTCCTCATTCTTTGTGTGTGTGTTTTCTTTTCACAGCTCCTTGCTAAAGGAGCCAATTCCAGAGAGTTTGCTGTGTCTGTGTGCTTTGGGTCTAGTCCACGGAGATGCCACCCTGGCCACCGCTGCCCTCTCGGAGCTGTTGAAGCTGGATGAAGCATTGAGAGGTGCTGTGGAGGAACACTGCCTGCTTACCTGCACTCTGCTGGCTCTGCAGGGCAACTACAGTGCTGTGCAGAGGGAGGCTTCCAGAGCAGTGTTCAGGTACATGTGTAATCTTGTAGTACTGGGCATCTGCAGAATCCAAAATTGAGACATGGGAGGAATATTTGATTTGCCTGCTTAAAGTGCGTATCACGGGTAAATTCAGGAGCAAGATCAATGTAATTCTCCTATTTTATATTCAACTTTGGTCAAATATCTGTAACATTCTGCATTCTCTGCAATTGTTTTTACCTTGCGCAATACCAGAAAAATTCAGTTGAAATCAAGCCATTTGAGGCGAATTGGTCCGCCTCTGAAAAAACTTGGCATTTGGATTTCCCTGCAAACCTTGATTTTCGTGACGTCGCGTGTGGGACGCCTCCCTCTAAATCCTATGTCAACGTTGGTTTGTTTATGAGAAAACGACCTGGTGGTTTTCTGCAGATTTCTTCAACGTTATCGCGTAATTATTAAAATGGTTAACAGATGTAACGTAGGAGGGTGTAGCAACACCAGTCTGGATGGGATTAGTACTAGGGCTGCGTACCTACCGTATTTTCTGGACTATAGAGCGCACCTGTATATAAGCCGCATCTGCTCTATTTTAAAAAAAAAAATTTAAAAAAAGATATACAAGCCGCACCGGGCTATAAGCCGCAGATATCTATGTTGAAAAATTAGATATTTACTGCATGTACAGAACGATTTTGTACTGTAAATGTACATGTATGTACCTGAACAGATTCTTTCCGAACAGTGCCTTTTAACACGGCAGCAACTTTGCTGATTAAAACGGAACAGAACCAAGAGAAAATAACCGGGATTTATTTACCTTCATTTCTCCTGTGTTTGAAACCACAAGTCACTTTAATCATCTTCGCTGGATTTGAAAATAATTACCAGTTAGTAATTTGTCGTGCGTGTTCTATCTGCTAAAGATCTGCTAATTCTTCTTTGCATTGATTTTTCGTCTATCTTATTTTTGATTCTACTTCCGGTTAGAGCGCCCCTAGCGGTGGAAGAAAAATCCACAGAATAGCCGCACCTTTGTATAAGCCGCATGGTTCAAAACCTAGGAAAAAAGTAGCAGCTTATAGTCCAGAAAATACGGTAAATGTAACAACAGGTACCAGTACAGAGGTTTAGGTACAGGTCCGTACCTGTACCTGAACAATTTGACAAATTCTTCTGAACTTCTTTAATAATGACAGAAACATTAATAAACTGTTGACAACTTGTCAGTATCTTTATTCAAAGAAAACCGAACATAACTAGGTTTCCTACCTCACTTCTCAGGTCACCCTATAGTTAACTTGGGACAAAAAGTCATAAGTTGTCTCACAGCGAGAAGTGACCACACTAGACTACAGACTACGCGCAGTCTGCGGTCTTTAACTTGCGCGGCAAAATTACACAAAGCAGCAAAGGCCGCCAATGCCAGCAAAAGGAAAAATGGCTGACCTGCTTTTGAGTCTTTTTGACCAATCAGAACGCTGGATCAGCCAAGCTCTCGCAATGTCTCGTGAGACTGTGGCGAGAGGATCTCAAATCAAAGATGGCTCTGATTCCAAGTTTCAGCGCGGCATTTTACGTCTTTTCCAGTGCTAAATTTTCGTCTTTGTGGTAGGATTTACGCATCTTCAGTCACAAAATAAGCAGATACTTGATGTAAATTTATATCGGTACAGTACCGGTACTTCATGAGCCGGTATTTTGGACCTGTACCGAATCGATTTTCACGGTACAGTACCGGTACGCAGCCCTAATTAGTACTCATCGTTTTCCAAAAGACCGGACAATGAGAGAGAAATGGGAGCGCTTGGTCTACACAGGCTGTGCACTGAAACCGTGCAAAGCTCGCGCAGCCTGCTGGCGCTTCCGCAGGTAACGTCACAAATCTGGCTCCAGACTCCCTTGGGATTTTTCCAGACGCGTTTTGTTATTTTATTTTTTTCTGCTGTAGACAGATGGCCTTGTGCAAAATTACCCTTCTGGATGAGTGTGTAAATGGACATACTTTCATATTTAAAAAAAAACACGAAATTGGTCCAGAATATGCACTTTAAAGCTTATAAAAGCAGATATGACATGGTGGAGCTTTCATTAAATGACTCAAAGCTATTATTTTAGCTACATTCACTTTTTTTGTGTGTGTATTAGTGTGTCCAATAAACAAATCAGTTACTGTTATTTATGTTCGGTCACTACTGGTTTGATTTTTCTTTGCAGTTTTGTGTCTAAATCACGTCAGTATCGATTAAATATCTAAAAGGTGAAATGGCTCACCTGAACTCACAGCAGGATTTTTTTTTTTTTAATGGGAAGACCTTTTAAAGGTTACTAGAGACATCATTATTTAATTTCATATTGAATCTTTGACATTACTCTTCGACCATTTCTTGTGACAGAAACCCAGGAAACCCGTCCCTCTGGGCACTGCTGTCCAGACTGGTGCCACAGTACTGTCCCAGCAAAGCTGATGTAAGCTCACCAGAGAGCCATTTTACACTATATATGATGTGTTGAACCAAATTTCTGTTATTTTGAATGTTCTGTTACTGAAATGGTAACGATGATGATAAAATTTCACATTTTTACACCTACCCTACATGGTTAGTGTAGAAATAGATGTGAATGAAGCGACTCGCCCAAAATTAATTCATTAAATTCGAAGATCATTTTAAGTTAAAACACACAGTTAAGTCAGAGGTTATGATGTTATAATCTGTTGTGTTTGCTGCATCAGTATGCTTTTATTTTATTTATTTATTTATTTAATTAATTTTAATGCTTGTACTGCTGCAGAATAAACTCCAGCTTCTCAGGCTTCTGTTTGAGCTCTGAGCACTGGAACGCTTTGTGATTAGAAGCTTAAAATGTTTAAAGGAGAACTGAAGTCATTTTTAAACTTGCTTTATTTCTTAATTAACGTGTTATTCAATTACGTTTTCGGTTTTAGTAACCTTATATCGTGACTCGTATTGGCAACTAATTGCAATTAAATATTATACTTATCGGCCTGTTCGGTTTTTAGCCGTGTTGAATTTAGTTCGTTTGGTCCACGGCAGGCGTCGCTTATCCGCGCGATCTTCACGAGACTTGTGCGAGACTTCGAAACGTGACGTGTCAGCCAGGTGTCAGTGCCGCCATTTTGAAAACTGTTTTCCAAACGAAGTATTGCACAAAAACGAGTTTAAATGACGATTACTGCCTACTTTTTTCAAACTTTCCTGATTGCTATCAAAACAAACAAAACTTCCGGCTTGATTACATCAGCATTCGAAAGAGGGCGCACGTCTTTTGACAACGTTGGCAGATATCGGTCACTTTGATTTCCGCTGTACGTTTTACTTCCGTCCTACGATGTCTCGCACAGGTCTCAACGAGTCTCGTTTACGGCCATCGCTTTGACATACGGACTGATATATTACAGAGCATATTTCAAACACTCATAACTTCCTATAGCAGCGACAAAATAGTGATCAAAAATGCATTCCGATATTTAATAAAATGAGAAATAGAATTTTGATATTAAAAAATTTGCCTTCGGTTCTCCTTTAACAGTTATTCCACAAAATTGAGTTGTGCATCGCGCCAATTTGGCTATAAATCATGTACGAGATCGAACGGAGTAACTGTTTTATTCTCTCCCCATTCACTGGATTTTTGAGAAACGGAGCATTTTTATTTTTTTGCAAATTCGATAAATAAAATCTTTGTACAAAACGACTGACAAAATCATTTCTGCTTAGAATGTAAACAAACTGGTGAAACGACAGTTTGTGAAAAATGTTATAATTAATTCTTGGAAAAAAAATTTGTCCTTATTATCAAATACTTTTTATTATACTTTTAATTTTGTTGTGCTTTTTTTGGGCGGAGGGGTTGTTTTTGAGTAGTTTTTATTTCATCCTTGGTTGGTTCAGCAACACGCTCTGCCATTTTGTTTTTCTCTACTCACGGTATATGAGCTGATATCCTAGTAGTAGAGTAGCCAATCAGAGCACACGATTGCTCATATCCAGTGAACGTGGCTAGAATAACGAGGAATATTTAGGCACTTTCAACACCTGACTGTTTGGAACGCAGCATTGTTACTTAGGTTTGCGATTTGCTTTAGGACACGGAATGAATTTCTGTTCTCTATAAAAATGAACAAAACCTCGCCACACTGTCAGTTTAACTTTATGGCAGCGTTATGTAAAGCCGAGATCATACTGCAAAGCGGGAGGCCGTGTAGATAATAATTATAAATTAAAATCTAATGTCAACTTTTTGCGTGATTTGTGAATACCCCGAATACATGCTATTTTACAAAATGTTGGATTTAAAATTTTAATGATGTTGTTTGACACGAGAAGTTTGAGGTTTTAGCCATAAATCGATGAGATGGATTAGGGTGATTTACTTCCATTAGACTTGTTATCCAATACAAATCTGACCGCAAATGTCTTGGCTGATTAGATGCCATAGACTACAATGGGAACATTGCATTATTTTTTTTAATTTTCTTTAAGGATAAAACCTTACATTTTTTTTAACAACTAAAGTCATGCAGAATTAACATTGTGTCTCACTTAGGGTGGAGCTGTGGCAGGTAGCGTGGCATGTCATGCTAGCATGACTCTAGGAAAGGTGGGTTTAACTTTGTAATAATTTCAAGCAGATAAAGCAGTAGAGTATGAAGCGCAGCCATCTCATTACTCATTTATACTGTGTGTGTTGGTCTTTAGAGGGCACTGCTGTACAGTGGAGTAAATCAGTTGGCCTCAGGCAGACACTCTGGGGAAGACAGGAGGAAGAATGCTCTAAAGACCGTACAGAGAGCCGTGCTGCTCTGTCCAGGTAGGTTTAGGACAGACTGAGAGTTTGTCCTCAGGGCAACTAAGAAGTGCAATAAGAACGTCGTAATGTTTGGAGATGTATTCATGCTAGGCAACTGTTGTATTTTTCTTTATTCCTATATAAAATAATTTCTGTTCAGCTTACATAAAAGCTACTGGATTATTATTATTATTATTATTATACAGGGGTATATAGGAATCTCCCTGCCCTGTCCGTCTGTCCGTGTGTCTTGTAAGCGCAACTCCTCCTAAACGGTTTGATGGACTTTGATGAAGGTAGCAACATACTGTACCACCTGAACATGTGCATGAAGAAGAAGAATCGCGAACCATGGTCTTTGTCATTATCTGGTGATGTGGCTGGTGTTCCACTCCATGAAATTGTACCAAATGGATTTAGACCCCATATATTACTGAGATGGTGTTGCCAGGGTATCGTTTTTTTTTTAAGTTCTCACACACTTCCAGTTGACAGATTTTGTTGCGAGCAGGGGGTATTCTATAGCGAGTTTACCCTCGCTCCAAAAAGGGGGGGGTTTATACTGGTTTACCTCTGTCCGTCCGTCTGTATCGCCATATTTCCGTCTGTCCGAAACACCCTTTTTCTCAGCAACCACAAATCATAGCCACGTGGTAACAAACTTCAGCTTGGGGTTCTATACCGTGTACTGTATACCATTTTCAGGTCTGTCACACATCAACTTCCTGTTTACCGACTGACTGTATTTACGAAACATATAGGGTGGATTTACAAAATTTTCACAACACTTTTTCTCAGCAACTACAAGATTCAAGATTTTTTATTTGTCGTGTACACAATAACAGACACAGCGGTTTTTTATTGGGTAATGAAATTCTTATTTTGCAACTGCCCGACCAAACTACGCTTACCAAAATAAAAAGAAATATATAAAAAATATAAAGTGCATATGGAATGCAAAATATAACGGTAGAGTGAAAAATGAAGATAACATTTAAAAAAAAAAAAAAAAGAGGCAAACAAACAATGTGCAAACATGGAGGTAGATATACTGTGCAATGTCTTGTGCAAAATTGCTAAGATAATCCGTGGCTCAAAGCCTGATGGAAATATAGAGGTAGATGGTGATTATAATCCTTGGTTCAAAAGCCTGATGGAAATATAGAGGTAGATGGTGATTATAATCCTTGGTTCAAAAGCCTGATGGAAATATAGAGGTAGATGGTGATTATAATCCTTGGTTCAAAAGCCTGATGGCCTGGGGGTAAAAACTGTTTGTCAGTCTAGTAGGATGGATATCTATTCATTACAACTGAAGTGAGTGCAATTGCAAGTGCATTTTTTGATTTGATTTGTAGATGGATATCTACAAATCACAACTGCTTGATATTTGGTACCGAGCTTCAGCTTGGGGTTCTATACCATGTACACCGTTTTCAGGTCTGTCGCATATCGACTTGCTGTTTACCGACTGAATGGATTTACAAAAGCTTTAGGGTGGATTTTGACGCTATTTCAAGAAGCAAAATGCTATTTCAAAAGGACAGTTTACCAGGATGCTGTTTGAAATCCCTGAGGAGAACACTGCTCTTTACTTACTTGTTTCAGGATTAATTATTTGTTGAAGTCAACATTCATAATAAGCGTCCTATTCCTTCGATTGCTTGCATTCTGATATAAGTGAGAGCGGGGGATACGTACGCAAGTGAGCAGTAGCTCACAGTTGATCTTGTTCACTGCAGTTTCTGTGAAACTCCTCAACCAGTTGCTATCAGAAGTTGCATAATTAGTTAAATGGAATCCACGTGTTCAAGTCCAGGACAACATGCTGGAAAAGTACGAGTTGGAGTTTGGTTATAAAAAAAAATCTCAAATTTTGAAGATCCCGCAGATCACCATTAAATCCATAAGTAAAACATGAAAATAATATGGTACAACCATGACTGTGTCTAGAGGAGGTCATCCACCAAAAGTCAGTGACCAGGTAAAAAGGGCATTAGTCAGAGAAATAACCAAGAGACCAAAGATAACTCTGAAGGAGCTGGAGAGATCCAAAGGACCACCATGCCCTGCACACGCCGTAAATCTGGTCTTTATGGAAGATTGGTGAGGCAAGTTGGAAACGTAGCCTACATTTGAGAAAAGGTTGTCTGGGCTGATGACAGCAAAATTGAACTTTTTTCCCTTCCATTTTCACAAAGTGCTGCATTTAGGGGAAACCCAACACTAGTCATCGTCCCGAAAACATGATCCCCCACAGCAAAGCGTGGCGGTGATGGCATCATGTTGAGAGCTACATTATTACTCCAGTTTCAGCTGCACTTGTCTCAAGTCAGCTTTTATAAAGGCCTGAAATCACAAGTAATCAACACGCCGTTTGATAGGAGTCCGAAGAGTTTCAGTGGAAAGATTGTATCTCAGAAACACTCAGAACAGAATGCAGCAGTCAAGTATGAAAGCGGAAGTCGTATTCATGATGAGTTAATTTACTCATAGCGTGACCAAATAATTTGATTTTTTTTTTTCAAATTGTTATTATTTTTTAAAGCTAACACTTGATTTGAAATGTGATTTGTGCCCGTAAAGCAAGACAAAATCTTTGTTGGAATGTTATAAAGTACAGATTTCTCAGCTGGTATAAAAGACTTATAAACTTGAAAAGCTACAGGAAGAATATCAGTCATTAGGGAATAACCAGCCGTCCATCCGTCCATTATCTATACTGCTTATCCATCAGGGTCATATGGGAAGCTGGAACCAATCTCGGGTGACTTCGCGTGAGAGGAGGAATACACCTCGGGCAGGTCGCCAACTTATCGTAGGCCTTACACAGAGACGAACAAGCATTCGCACCTATGGGAAATTTTTTTTTTTGTAATTTTCTCTTTATTTAGGCATCAGGTCACGTACGATAGAGGATATTATCCTTCCATTTCTCATTTCTTTCTTTCTTTACACAGTAGTTTCCTTTGCAAAAACTAAAATAGGTAAACAATTCAAACCCAAATAAAACCATTTCTAGCAGAGAAAACCCAAAAAATAGCCTATCCATCCATAATCGTCACAACATTGTGTGCCTGGGCCATTTTTTGAACATTTTTATCTCATCTCATCTCATTATCTCTAGCCGCTTTATCCTTCTACAGGGTCGCAGGCAAGCTGGAGCCTATCCCAGCTGACTACGGGCGAAAGGCGGGGTACACCCTGGACAAGTCGCCAGGTCATCACAGGGCTGACACATAGACACAGACAACCATTCACACTCACATTCACACCTACGGTCAATTTTTAGAGTCACCAGTTAACCTAACCTGCATGTCTTTGGACTGTGGGGGAAACCGGAGCACCCGGAGGAAACCCACGCGGACACGGGGAGAACATGCAAACTCCGCACAGAAAGGCCCTCGCCGGCCACGGGGCTCGAACCCAGGACCTTCTTGCTGTGAGGCGACAGCGCTAACCACTACACCACCGTGCCGCCGAACATTTTTATATGCAATAAAAACAATTAGAACATTGGGGTAAGTTTCACTGTTTTCCTTAGAAAAGAATTAAAGAAAAAGAAAAGTGACATGCATAAATACATTACAGGAAGATGCCTCGAGCAAAATCTGATCTTAAACCCACTTGCTCAACATACCCAGTCCATCTAAGCCAGATTCTAGAAAAGTCGTCAGTCTTTATTTTGAGGGAGTAAGTCAACTTTTCCATTGTGTATATATCATGAATTACATCTAGCCATTCTCCTATTGTAGGAGGGTCTGACTTTAACCATCTTTTTGATATTGTTTTTTTACTCGCCACCAGTAGTATAAGTAACAACTTCTTTTTATCCCAGTAGTCCCAACAGTCAAGTGAAATATTTCCTAAGTATAAAATGTCAAATCTACAAGGAATGTCTACTTCAAAAATCTTGTTCAGCTGAAAGTGGATGTCTCGCCAGTATGGTGTTATTATTGGGCAATCCCAGAAAACATTGGCCTCATTTGCCCCACAGGCCCTCCGGCAGGCAGTGCTAGATATTTGTGTGCGCTGCTGTAATGGTGTTATAAAAAATCTCTAAGTTTTTCCAGCTATATTCACGCCATGTGTTTGAGCATGTTGTTCCCCATTGTAGTTTCCACAGATTTCCCCATTCTTCTTCAGATATTGGAAGATTACCTTCCTTTTCCCGTTTATCCTTAATATATAGAGTGTTGTCTGGACTAGCTTGACGTAATGCCTGGTACAATCCAGATACAACCTTCTTGCAAGTTATTGAATTATTAGCTCCCTGGAACACTTCTAAAATACCTGTCTTTTGCCCCTCTATTGCTCTAGCTATATGTTCCTGAAAGTATCGCCTAAACCAGGGCTGGGCAATTATTTTTTCTATGGGGTCACATGAGAAACAGAAAATTTTGTGGAGGGCCGGACCAAAGGGCTGAACTAAATTCTGCATAATATTAATTGTATTTCTTGATATAAAGCAGTAAATAACATTTGTTTTTACAAGCTGCTAAGACTGGTAAGAGTATGGAAAAAACGAGGTTGCCTTACAAAAAATGTCATTCAGTCAAATTTCCCAAAACAATGGTTAACAAAATGTGAACATTTGTACCTTTTTTTTTCAGTCACATTCACCCCAAAACACAATAAAGGCATCACAATATTGTCTTTCTACTCGAAATATCAAGCAAGATGCATCATATTATAATAATGATGCCCACATTTGTAGCCTAATCACCTCATTTGGTGTTTTTCATTTGGTAATGCCGACTCAAATTGTAGTCTTTGAACACGGCGATCTGCTCTCCGCAAACTAAACACATGGCTTTATCTCTGACTTCAGTAAATCAATACTTAGCGGTCCATGTTTTGTTGAAAGCCCTGCATTCGGCATCTACCTTTCGTCTTTTTGGCGACATTTTGGGGGCTAAAGTCTTCTTGTGATCTGCTCGCAACAACGTCGATTCGGTGTAGGAATCAGATCTACAGATCGGCTCGGGCTCCGGCGCCTGCTGGTGACGTCACGCTATGTGATTGGCTGGACCGTTTGAAGGATGACGTACAAGTTTGTGGTTGGTCTGGACAAATTACGGAAGTAGTTATCGCAGGATTAGGTTTCGTGGGATTTCATGTCATGTTCATGTCGCGCGCATTGCGTTTTTGGTTTACACAACTTCAGAATAAAAGCAATGCACATTCAGTCCATGCATGAGGTAAAATTAGAAAATATGTTTATTCTGTAATTTCTAATTAACCTTACGCGGGCCGGTCAGAATGAACCAAAGGGCCGGATGCGGCCCGCGGGCCGGAAAATGCCCAGGTCTGGCCTAAACTGAATGTATCTATAAAAATCTTGGGGTTGTAATCCATTCTCTTATGCAACAACTCAAAGCTCTTAAGTGTGCCTTTATTTACAAATGTGTGGTAAGTAGTAAGCCCCCCTTTAATCCAAGTCTTAAATCTGGAGTCCAGAATGTTAGGGGAGAAATCCATGTCATAAGTGCACCATCGTAATATTTTTAGAGTATGTTCCAATTCACAAAGTTTTATTATCTTCTGCCCTATGGGAAATTTAGAGTCGCCAGTTAACCTCATCCACATATCTTTCGACTGCGGGAGGAAACCAGAGTACCCACAGGAAACCCATGCAGGCACAAGAACATGCAAAGTCCACACAGAAAGGCCTCAGTCGGCCACGAGGATCGAACCCAGAACCTTCTTACTGTGAGGCGACGGTGATGACCACTGTGCCGCCCCCATTAGATAATATAATTCTGTAACTGTATATTTTTTTATCCCTTGTATTCAGATGATCCGGCGGGGTGGGCGGGGCTTATGGCTGCATGTCACGCAGAGAATGTAGCATGTGCCCTGTCAGGCTCCTCCCCGTGCAGAGAGGGTCTAGAGAGAGTGTTTATGACACTGGTGTCAGAGAAAGGTCAGTAAACAGCTTTTTTTTTTTTTTTTTTTTTAATTTATTGCAGACAGGCTGGCATGTTATCCAATCAGGCTTATCAGTTTCATGGTATTTTAATCAAAAACAGTCAAGTTTACATTTGTATTTAAAATAAAAAAATCCACATTTGAAGGTTTACACATTGTGTTGTTCTGGTCACCGAACAAATTTATTAAAATGCATGTTTTTTTGGGGATAAATGATTCATGTCGGTTGTATGGGGGGGGGTATTGTTCATCCTTAAGAAGGCGCAATTTCCCTCTCTGTGACAGTATAAAATTAAAATGTATTAATATATTTGAATGCATGCTAATATTAAATATTTTAAGCAATTAAAATCTGATGCCGTCTTTTATTTAATATTGTGGCGCTTATAGAAGGTGTACCAAATTTAGCGTGTGTGTGTGTGTGTGTGTGTGTGTGTGTGTGTGTGTGTGTGTGTGAACACTGTGTTCCAGTGAAAAGCCTGCAGAGAGAGGATGGGATTTTGGCTCGGGCTTTGGATGGCTGGGTTTTGCAGCAGACTCTGACAGGACTCAAACAGAGCGGCCAGCATGATGAAGCCGAAGCTCTGTGTTCACAGGTTCTCCAGCGCTCGCTCTCTCTCTCTCTCTCTCTCTCTCTCTCTCTCTCTCTCTCTCTCTCTCTCTCCTCAGCTGTCTTTTTGGGCCACAGGTGCAGACAGAAGCCCTGGCCATCATTACCACACATGTATGGCTTTTATAGCAGAGATGAGTCATATGTCAGAGCCATAGTATCTGTGAATCTTCTCCATTTGTTCCTCCACTCAATTTTTATTTTTTTAAATTCTTACCTCCTTTGCATACTTGATTACAACCAGTCTTTATCATCTTGGATATAATTTTGAAATCCTTTGACTGTTTTGACCATTTATTACATTTTAATTTTGTGCAAAAAAGAGGGGGGGACTACTTTTTTTAATAATTATTATAATTATTATTATTAAAACAAGGGCGGCACGGTGGTGTAGTGGTTAGCGCTGTCGCCTCACAGCAAGAAGGTCCGGGTTCGAGCCCCGTGGCCGGCGAGGGCCTTTCTGTACGGAGTTTGCATGTTCTCCCCGTGTCCGCGTGGGTTTCCTCCGGGTGCTCCGGTTTCCCCCACAGTCCAAAGACATGCAGGTTAGGTTAACTGGTGACTCTAAATTGAGCGTAGGTGTGAATGTGAGTGTGAATGGTTGTCTGTGTCTATGTGTCAGCCCTGTGATGACCTGGCGACTTGTCCAGGGTGTACCCCGCCTTTCGCCCGTAGTCAGCTGGGATAGGCTCCAGCTTGCCTGCTACCCTGTAGAACAGGATAAAGCAGCTAGAGAGGATGAGATGAGATGAGATGAGATTATTAAAACAAGGTTTTGCAGCTGAAGCCGTTAGGCCAGGTCGGATGAGCTTATGTGATCACGCGTCCATCGTCATCGTCTGTCCACAATTTACAAAAATCGCTACTCCTCCTACAGGATTGATTGGATAAAACTTATCAAGATGGTGGTGTCACCTTTCATATTTACAATTTTAATGGCGTCTGAAATTTTTGCGTGACTCGTCGCATTGTAAACTGCTGGGACGTTTTCACTGAAATTCACCCGGACGACCCTAAAGACATATTCCAACGAGTTGTTCACCAGGTGGCGCCACCTGCTATGGATGCAGCTACACAGGGGCTGCAATTTCACAAAAATCGCTCCTCCTACAGTAGTGATCAGATTTTGATCAAACTCGTATGGAATGTTCTCCGGGTTGGTATGTATAAAAGTTGTCGAGACAGTGGCTCCACCGGTCATATTTGGGTGTTTGAAATTTTGGGGTGACTCGCCATACCAAACACTACTGTTTGTAAACTGCTGGGACGTTTGCACTGAAACTCATCCAGAAGACTCTAAAGACATATTTCAGCAAGAATTGTTCACCAGGTGGCGCCACCTGCCATGGCTGCAGCTACACAGGGATCATATCAATTTCACAAAAATCGCTACTTCTCCCACAGGATTGATCGGATTTCAAACTCGCACACAACAAGAGTGGCCGGTATGATCTACAGCCTCACTGAGGCCATTTTATTATCAGCTGATCTCCTTCAGCTTGTGTTATTTATATTGAATAATGTTAAATAAGATATTTAAATACCTGTAATAAATCAGACTACATCTGAGCATGCTGCTTTTCACTTTGAAATATGGATATAACTGTTTTTCTTATTGTTCTTCAAGTATACTTTTTTTTTTAACAGTTCAACTAATGTTAAATATTGAATTAATTATGACATTTTTAAACAGTCTAGGTGTTTTTGTTTCCAAATGGCTTTCTAAGGAAGCTAGTAAAAGAAGTGCATAATTGTGTTTTAACCACCAAACATGCCTTAGCAGCTATTAGCTTGCTACCATTTATCACATGACCTTTAGCGATCAATCAGTCAGTCGACCAATTCTATCACTTTGTCACGTTGAATGGTTACAATTTGATCATTTTAATTTGTCATTGATATTTGTATCGCGGGAGTTTGCATGTTCTCCCCGTGTCCGCGTGGGTTTCCCCCGGGTGCTCCGGTTTCCCCCACAGTCCAAAGACATGCAGGTTAGGTTAACTGGTGACTCTAAATTGACCGTAGGTGTGAATGTAAGTGTGAATGGGTGTCTGTGTCTATGTGTCAGCCCTGTGATGACCTGGCGACTTGTCCAGGGTGTACCCCGCCTTTCACCCGTAGTCAGCTGGGATAGGCTCCAGCTTGCCTGCGACCCTGTAGGACAGGATAAAGCGGCTACAGATAATGGATGGATGGATGGTTGGATGGATTTGTACGGTATCGCAACCGCAAACCTATAGGCTGATCTATTTTACTCGTATTCCACATATTCAGTAGTAATATAGTTGAGTGCGTGTATGTGAAATGCCTGTCGGTGCGTGTTACAGGTGTTGAGTGTGTCTCCTAAGGATCCTGCAGTGTTCCTGTTGCTCAGGCAGGTTCAGTGCGAGTGTCTCCTCCTGTCTGATGCCAGAGACTGCATCCCCCCCACAGTGCTGGACCAGCTGAGTGCTGCTGTCATGGCCAACCCAACCTCAGTATCTGCCTGGCACGTGAGTACTGCCACATACACAACGTCTAATCTAACTCCACACCAGATCTACTTTTTTTTTTTTTTTTGGTGACCTGTCAGTAGAAAGGGATCACTGCTAACCAGGTATTATCAGAGCAGTGGACTGTCTCACTGCGGGATTGAGAAACAGTTTGTCAGCTAAGGACATCAGTTCTGTGGTCAGAAACTGACAGTCATGGGCTAGAATACACTTAACACAAATTTAGCATGGGGACAAATGAGCTGTTAGATCTGTACACCTATAAGTTGTTCCAACAAGGCTGATGTGTCTAATAAGGCGACTCATTTTAGATTTTTCGGATCACGGATCCGCCGACGGCAGTTAAATACTACCGCTAGAAAAATAAAAAGTCTGTGCATATTTTTATTTTAACCGCCGAAACGTACAAAAAGAAATGTAAAAAAAAAAGTCACATTTTTCTTGTAACAGCACTGTATCCCTGGTACTAGGTCATATTTCTTTAAGTAAAAAGTATTAGAATCGCAAATACAAACGACAATGTGTGTTGTATATATCCACTTCAGCCGAGTCCGAAAACGAAGCTATTTACGACATTGAGTATTCACTTGAATGTTTTTATGGTATTTACAACCGCTTTACGACAGTGTCAAACTCGTGCTGACCAAGGCTGACGCTGACGGCATGGATTCCGAGCTATCGCCTCAACTGTACGTAAGCATGAAGTGTGGTAAAGAAAAGTCTTTTCACTGTCTCACTAACCAAAACGTGGGCGATTTCGTCTCTCAAGCGTTGAAAGTAAACAATGAAAAGATCAAAACGATCTTTGGTTCTCAGAAAGAAGGTGGTGATGTAACGAGCGCGATGCCGAATATGCCTGCCATAACGTTAGTTCGCGATTTTGGCTGCAAGTATCTGACTGTGGAATTAGAAGACGATGGTGCCGCAGAGAGTCCTATCGAATCAAGTAGCACGAACGTATCAGCCTTCGATGTGCTCATGAGAGCTCAACAGTCATATGACCACATACCTTCAGAGAAGTAAGTACTGGAATACTAGTCCGTGTTATAAACTTATACACAAGAACACACACGTATGTATGTATGTATGTAAAGTATGCCTCTTGAATTTAAAGGGGTACCAAATATAATATATACAGTTGCTGATGTGACAAAGTAACGTATTCTTAAGTATTCTATCAAATTTATATACTAGAAAACAACGAAATATCTTGGTAATTGTAAATATAATACTTTATACGCTAAACTGCACAAGAGTCGCCATTTTTAAAAGACCGTGACGTCAGCGCTACCCACTGCACTAGCGGAACTCTCCGAAATAGAGGAGAGAAGCGTGTAATCATGGCGTCGGGCGCATCAAGTGAAAGCGACAGCTCTGTCGAATCATACGAAGAGATCCCGCAAGACACACTGCAAGCAGGCTATGGCTTAGAAGGGTACCAGTTTGAACCTAGGAGAGGTACTCTCGACTCCGGTGATGACGAAAGAAGAGAAGAAAGCTCGGATGACGGCGAGGATGAGACTGATGCTGACCATGGGCATGGCCAGGCCCGGTGCCAGGAACAGTTTACTAAGGGGGCAATTAGAAATCGCAAGGGGGCAAATATTTTTCATATAGTGTGTAGTAGTGATGGCGGTCTGACAACATGTTTCAAACAATTAACTGCGCCAACCACAAAACCACGGCCCCGAAGGTTGCTTTAGTCCGGGAAAATCATTTGACATATTACCAGGGCAGTTGCGCTTTATCAACTCCCGTGCCCACCTGTTAACCCTCCCCTCCAATTTTCTCACAGACACGCGTTACAACCGGAAAGATGCCAAACATAAAACAACACACACAAACCTACAGGCAAGTCCTTTACATTTAAAATACGTACAAATAGCTCCGCGGCATGAAAACAAAACGTCAATGCAAGTCTAAGGTACTTGGTTCGGCGGCCAAAATCATAATTTAAAAAAATCAACAGACCCCGCGGCTGCACCAGTAATAGCCTTCCTGACTCGCACCGAGTCAACGCTAACCACTTAATCCGCGATCCACTTAATCCGCGATATTAGGCCAAACAAAATAATATGTGTTTCCTGTTTCCTGGGTTTTCAAAACAGGGTAGGTAGGTAGGTAGGGAAAAAAAAAATTGTTTATCCCAAAAGTTTACGACAAATTTTCTAGGGTAGGTAGGAAAAAGTGAGAAGTTTCCTTTGAAAACTTTTTTTTGCAAAATACTCGTTAAACGTTTGCAACTGATCCCAGAATGTCAGAACTGTGTGATTTGTTGTAGAAAACAATGTTGTAGTTCCTCTATAGCTCTTCATTTGGAAATATTTTTAATTGTTGTGAATATCTTTTGCATTGCAATAGGCTGATTTGACAAGCAAACATATCTGTCCACTGTGTCTCTGCGCATGTGCAAGTAGTCATTTACATCCGACCCTTCGAGGCATGAACATAAGGGTGGCCAGTTTTTCTACTTAAAAATCGAAGATAATCATCATTGTAACACTAGCAAGAATACGCAGCATTGTTCAGCTACGTATTCGATTGCATCTAACGGTGACCCCTGTCTAGAAATGCCTACGAAATTTGGCTTTGCTGCGACCTTCGGTGTCCATGTTATAAACGTTTAAAGGTGGGCTGGAGCCATGGATCAAATCAAAACTTAAGTCGCTGAGCAGCGCTTGCATGGTGGCGAATGACTGGCTGAGGCACCGTCCTACCAGGCCGTGCCCGTGCTGGTTTGAAAGGGCTGGGGTAGAGGGAGGTGCGTGTTGGTTGTCAATTTACTCCTGACGGGCCTCATGTCTTTCGGCAAATACCGAGTGGTTTATATGACACGCCCTAGCGGTTCTCGTTTGACTTGCCAGGTGGCTGCCAAGCAGGTAGGGTCGGGCGCAAGAAATAGTTTATCATGGTCATAAACAGTTGAAGGGTCACAGAGTTTTTACAGGGTCGGTCAGGTAACTGGAAACACGTATATTATTTTGTTTGGCCTTAGATGCCTTCGCGTAGATCCTGGAGAGACGACATCTCAAACGCAGAGATCTTTTGAAAGAACTGGTTGGGCTCCCCTAATTAATATCCTGCGACAGAAACGGCTGTCATGGCTCGGCCACGTCGTACGCATGCCTC